>NW_026112705.1:0-71792 GCF_024323335.1 Lathyrus oleraceus | reverse complement strand
TAATAACACTATCAATCTTCTCATTTCTTGATAACAATATACAAAATTTAGCAAAACAAGAACACTAATAACACTATCAATCTTCTCATTCTTGATAACATAAACAAAATTTAGCAAAACAAAAACACTAATAACACTATCAATCTTCTCATTTCTTGACAACAATATACACAATTTAGCAAAACAAGAACACTAATAACACTATCATCTTCTCCTCTCTTTGCAACAATATACAAAATTAGCAAACAAGAACACTAATAACCACAATCGATCTTCTCATTTCTTGATAACAATATACAAAATTTAGCAAAACAGAACACTAATAACACTATCAATCTTCTCATTTCTTGATAACAATATACAATTTAGCATAACAAGAACACTAATAACATTATCAATCTTCTCATTTCTTGATAACAATATACACAATTTAGCAAAACAAGAACACTAATAACACTATCAATCTTCTCATTTCTTGATAAGAATATACAAAATTAGCAAAACAAGAACACTAATAACATTATCAATCTTCTCATTTCTTGATAACAATATACAAAATTTAGCATAACAAGAACACTAATAACATATCAACTTTCTCATTTCTTGACAACAATATAAAAATTTAGCAAAACAAGAACACTAATAACACTATCAATCTTCTCATTCTTGATAAGAATATACAAAATTAGCAAAACAAGAACACTAATAACACTATCGACCTTCTCATTTCTTGATAAGAAATATACAAAATTTAGCAAAACAAGAACACTAATAAACACTATCGACCTTCTCATTTCTTGATACAATATACAAAATTAGCAAAACAAGAACACTAAAAACACTATCAATCTTCTCATTTCTTGATAACAATATACAAAATTTAGCAAAACAAGAACACTAATAACACTATCAATCTTCTCATTTCTTGATAACAATATACAAAATTTAGCAAAACAAGAACACTAATAACACTATCAATCTTCTCATTTCTTGATACAATAAACAAAATTAGCAAAACAAAAACACTAATAACACTATCAATCTCTCATTTCTTGACAACAATATACACAATTTAGCAAAACAAGAACACTAATAACACTATCTATCTTCTCCTCTCTTGGCAACAATATACAAAATTAGCAAAACAAGAACACTAATAACACAATCGATCTTCTCATTTCTTGATAACAATATACAAAATTTAGCAAAACAAGAACACTAATAAAACTATCAATCTTCTCATTTCTTGATAACAATAAGAAAATTTAGCATAACAAGAACACTAATAACATTATCAATCATCTCATTTCTTGACAACAATATAGAAAATTTAGCAAAACAAGAACACTAATAACACTATCAATCTTCTCATTTCTTGATAAGAATATACAAAATTAGCAAAACAAGAACACTAATAACACTATCAATTTCTCATTCTTGATAAGAATATACAAATTTAGCAAAACAAGAACACTAATAACACTATCGACCTTCTCATTTCTTGATAACAATATACAAAATTTAGCAAAACAAGAACACTAATAACACTATCAATCTTCTCATTTCTTGATAACAATATAAAAAATTAGCATAACAAGAACACTAATAACATTATCAATCTTCTCATTTCTTGACAACAATATACAAAATTTAGCAAAACAATAACACTAATAACATATCAATCTTCTCATTTCTTGATAACAATATACAAAATTAGCAAAACAAGAACACTAAAACACTATCAATCTTCTCATTTCTTGATAAGAATATACAAAATTTAGCAAAACAAGAACACTAATAACACTATCGACCTTCTAATTCTTGATAACAATATACAAAATTTAGCAAAACAAGAACACTAATAACACTATCAATCTTCTCATTTCTTGATAACAATATACAAAATTTAGCAAAACAAGAACACTAATAACACTATCAATCTTCTCATTTCTTGATAACAATATACAAAAATTAGCAAAACAAGAACACTAATAACACTATCAATCCTCTAATTTCTAGATAATAATATACAAAATTTAGCAAAACAACAACACTAATAACACTATCAATCTTCTCATTTCTTGATAACAATATACAAATTTAGCAAAACAAGAACACTAATAACACTATCGATCTTCTCATTTCTTGATAACAATATACAAAATTTAGCAAAACAAGAACACTAACAACATTATCAATCTCCTTATTTCTTAATAACAATATACAAAATTTAGCAAAACAAGAACACTAAAAACACTATCAATCTTCTCATTTCTTGATAACAATATACAAAATTTAGCAAAACAAGAACCCTAATAACACTATCAATCTTCTCATTTCTTGATAACAATATACAAAATTTAGCAAAACAAGAACACTAATAACACTATCAATCTTTTCATTTTTTCATAACAATATACAGGTAGTATGCTAAGAAAAAGAAGCAAAAAATAACTCACGTAATAGAGTCCTAAAGATGTGCGTACGGATATAGGAAGCAGCGGTGTGGCCTTTGAAGCAATCATAAATTCCAACGAACAGTGCGTCATGACTTACATCGTCCTAGTTGTGATCTTCCATATCCTTATTTGACTAACAGAAGCCATGGAGAATTTCCCATGGCAATGCCTTTCATTTTTGGGAGATTTTGGTAAAGGGTCAGCGTTAAATGTTTCTTGATAACAAGAACACTAATAACACTATCAATCTTCTCATTTCTTGATAACAATATACACAAATTAGCAAAACAAGAACACTAATAACACTATCAATCTTCTCATTTCTTGATAACAATATACACAAATTAGCAAAACAAGATCACTAATAACACTATCAACCTCTCATTTCTTGATAACAATATACAAAATTTAGCAAAACAAGAACACTAATAACACTATCAATCTTCTCATTTCTTGATAAGAATATACAAATTTAGCAAAACAAGAACACTAATAACACTATCAATCTTCTTATTTCTTGATAACAATATACAAAATTTAGCAAAACAAGAACACTAATAACACTATCAATCTTCTCATTTCCTGATAACAATATACAAAATTTAGCAAAACAAGAACACTAAAAACACTATCAATCTTCTCATTTCTTGATACAATATACAAATTTAGCAAAACAAGAACACTAATAACACTATCAATCTTCTCATTTCTTGATAACAATATACAAATTAGCAAAACAAGAACACTAATAACACTATCAATCTTCTCATTTCTTGATAACAATATACAAAATTTAGCAAAACAAAAACACTAATAACACTATCAATCTTCTCATTTCTTGACAACAATATACACAATTTAGCAAAACAAGAACACTAATAACACTATCTCTCTTCTCCTCTCTGGCAACAATATACAAAATTAGCAAAACAAGAACACTAATAACACAATCGATCTTCTCATTTCTTGATAACAATATACAAAATTTAGCAAAACAAGAACACTAATAACACTATCAATCTTCTCATTTCTTGATAACAATATACAAAATTTAGCATAACAAGAACACTAATAACATTATCAATCTTCTCATTTCTTGACAACAATATACAAAATTTAGCAAAACAAGAACACTAATAACACTATCAATCTTCTCATTTCTTGATAAGAATATACAAAATTAGCAAAACAAGAACACTAATAACACTATCAATCTTCTCATTTCTTGATAAGAATATACAAAATTTAGCAAAACAAGAACACTAATAACACTATCGACCTTCTCATTTCTTGATAACAATATACAAAATTTAGCAAAACAAGAACACCAATAACACTATCAATCTTCTCATTTCTTGATAACAATATACAAAATTTAGCATAACAAGAACACTAATAACATTATCAATCTTCTCATTTCTTGACAACAATATACAAAATTTAGCAAAACAATAACACTAATAACACTATCAACCTTCTCATTTCTTGATAACAATATACAAAATTTAGCAAAACAAGAACACTAATAACACTATCAATCTTCTCATTTCTTGATAAGAATATACAAAATTTAGCAAAATAAGAACACTAATAACACTATCAATCTTCTCATTTCTTGATAACAATATACAAAATTTAGCAAAACAAGAACACTAATAACACTATCAATCTTCTCATTTCCTGATAACAATATACAAAATTTAGCAAAACAAGAACACTAAAAACACTATCAATCTTCTCATTTCTTGATAACAATATACAAAATTTAGCAAAACAAGAACACTAATAACACTATCAATCTTCTCATTTCTTGATAACAATATACAAAATTTAGCAAAACAAGAACACTAATAACACTATCAATCTTCTCATTTCCTGATAACAATATACAAAATTTAGCAAAACAAGAACACTAAAAACACTATCAATCTTCTCATTTCTTGATAACAATATACAAAATTTAGCAAAACAAGAACACTAATAACACTATCAATCTTCTCATTTCTTGATAACAATATACAAAATTTAGCAAAACAAGAACACTAATAACACTATCAATCTTCTCATTTCTTGATAACAATATACAAAATTTAGCAAAACAAAAACACTAATAACACTATCAATCTTCTCATTTCTTGACAACAATATACACAATTTAGCAAAACAAGAACACTAATAACACTATCTATCTTCTCCTCTCTTGGCAACAATATACAAAATTAGCAAAACAAGAACACTAATAACACAATCGATCTTCTCATTTCTTGATAACAATATACAAAATTTAGCAAAACAAGAACACTAATAACACTATCAATCTTCTCATTTCTTGATAACAATATACAAAATTTAGCATAACAAGAACACTAATAACATTATCAATCATCTCATTTCTTGACAACAATATAGAAAATTTAGCAAAACAAGAACACTAATAACACTATCAATCTTCTCATTTCTTGATAAGAATATACAAAATTAGCAAAACAAGAACACTAATAACACTATCAATCTTCTCATTTCTTGATAAGAATATACAAAATTAGCAAAACAAGAACACTAATAACACTATCGACCTTCTCATTTCTTGATAACAATATACAAAATTTAGCAAAACAAGAACACCAATAACACTATCAATCTTCTCATTTCTTGATAACAATATACAAAATTTAGCATAACAAGAACACTAATAACATTATCAATCTTCTCATTTCTTGACAACAATATACAAAATTTAGCAAAACAATAACACTAATAACACTATCAATCTTCTCATTTCTTGATAACAATATACAAAATTTAGCAAAACAAGAACACTAATAACACTATCAATCTTCTCATTTCTTGATAAGAATATACAAAATTTAGCAAAATAAGAACACTAATAACACTATCAATCTTCTTATTTCTTGATAACAATATACAAAATTTAGCAAAACAAGAACACTAATAACACTATCAATCTTCTCATTTCTTGATAACAATATACAAAATTTAGCAAAACAAGAACACTAATAACACTATCAATCTTCTCATTTCTTGATAACAATATACAAATTTAGCAAAACAAGAACACTAATAACACTATCAATCTTCTCATTTCTTGATAACAATATACAAAATTTAGCAAAACAAGAACACTAATAACACTATCAATCTTCTCATTTCTTGATAACAATATACAAAATTTAGCAAAACAAAAACACTAATAACACTATCAATCTTCTCATTTCTTGACAACAATATACACAATTTAGCAAAACAAGAACACTAATAACGCTATCTATCTTCTCCTCTTGGCAACAATATACAAAATTAGCAAAACAAGAACACTAATAACACAATCGATCTTCTCATTTCTTGATAACAATATACAAAATTTAGCAAAACAAGAACACTAATAACACTATCAATCTTCTCATTTCTTGATAACAATATACAAAATTAGCATAACAAGAACACTAATAACATTATCAATCATCTCATTTCTTGACAACAATATAGAAAATTTAGCAAACAAGAACACTAATAACACTATCAATCTTCTCATTTCTTGATAAGAATATACAAAATTAGCAAAACAAGACAATAAACACTATCAATCTTCTCATTTCTTGATAAGAATATACAAAATTTAGCAAAACAAGAACACTAATAACACTATCGACCTTCTCATTTCTTGATAACAATATACAAATTTAGCAAAACAAGAACACTAATAACACTATCAATCTTCTCATTTCTTGATAACAATATACAAAATTTAGCATAACAAGAACACTAATAACATTATCAATCTTCTCATTTCTTGACAACAATATACAAAATTTAGCAAAACAATAACACTATAACACTATCAATCTTCTCATTTCTTGATAACAATATACAAAATTAGCAAAACAAGAACACTAATAACACTGTCAATCTTCTCATTTCTTGATAAGAATATACAAAATTTAGCAAAACAAGAACACTAATAACACTATCGACCTTCTAATTTCTTGATAACAATATACAAAATTTAGCAAAACAAGAACACTAAAAACACTATCAATCTTCTCATTTCTTGATAACAATATACAAAATTTAGCAAAACAAGAACACTAATAACACTATCAATCTTCTCATTTCTTGATAACAATATACAAAATTTAGCAAAACAAAAACACTAATAACACTATCAATCTTCTCATTTCTTGACAACAATATACACAATTTAGCAAAACAAGAACACTAATAACACTATCAATCTTCTCATTTCTTGATAAGAATATACAAAATTAGCAAAACAAGAACAGTAATAACACTATCAATCTTCTCATTTCTTGATAAGAATATACAAAATTTAGCAAAACAAGAACACTAATAACACTATCGACCTTCTCATTTCTTGATAACAATATACAAAATTAGCAAAACAAGAACACTAATAACACTATCAATCTTCTCATTTCTTGATAACAATATACAAAATTTAGCATAACAAGAACACTAATAACATTATCAATCTTCTCATTTCTTGACAACAATATACAAAATTTAGCAAAACAATAACACTAATAACACTATCAATCTTCTCATTTCTTGATAACAATATACAAAATTTAGCAAAACAAAAACACTAATAACACTATCAATCTTCTCATTTCTTGATAACAATATACAAAATTTAGCAAAACAAGAACACTAATAACAAAATCGATCTTCTCATTTCTTGATAACAATATACAAAATTTAGCAAAACAAGAACACTAATAACACTATCAATCTTCTCATTTCTTGATAACAATATACAAAATTTAGTATAACAAGAACACTAATAACATTATCAATCATCTCATTTCTTGACAACAATATAGAAAATTTAGCAAAACAAGAACACTAATAACACTATCAATCTTCTCATTTCTTGATAAGAATATACAAAATTAGCAAAACAAGAACAGTAATAACACTATCAATCTTCTCATTTCTTGATAAGAATATACAAAATTTAGCAAAACAAGAACACTAATAACACTATCGACCTTCTCATTTCTTGATAACAATATACAAAATTTAGCAAAACAAGAACACTAATAACACTATCAATCTTCTCATTTCTTGATAACAATATACAAAATTTAGCATAACAAGAACACTAATAACATTATCAATCTTCTCATTTCTTGACAACAATATACAAAATTTAGCAAAACAATAACACTAATAACACTATCAATCTTCTCATTTCTTGATAACAATATACAAAATTAGCAAAACAAGAACACTAATAACACTGTCAATCTTCCTCATTCTGATAAGAATATACAAAATTTAGCAAAACAAGAACACTAATAACACTATCGACCTTCTAATTCTTGATAACAATATACAAAATTTAGCAAAACAAGAACACTAAAAACACTATCAATCTTCTCATTTCTTGTTAACAATATACAAAATTTAGCAAAACAAGAACACTAATAACACTATCAATCTTCTCATTTCTTGATAACAATATACAAAATTTAGCAAAACAAAAACACTAATAACATTATCAATCTTCTCATTTCTTGACAACAATATACACAATTTAGCAAAACAAGAACACTAATAACACTATCAATCTTCTCATTTCTTGATAAGAATATACAAAATTAGCAAAACAAGAACAGTAATAACACTATCAATCTTCTCATTTCTTGATAAGAATATACAAAATTTAGCAAAACAAGAACACTAATAACACTATCGACCTTCTCATTTCTTGATAACAATATACAAAATTAGCAAAACAAGAACACTAATAACACTATCAATCTTCTCATTTCTTGATAACAATATACAAAATTTAGCATAACAAGAACACTAATAACATTATCAATCTTCTCATTTCTTGACAACAATATACAAAATTTAGCAAAACAATAACACTAATAACACTATCAATCTTCTCATTTCTTGATAACAATATACAAAATTAGCAAAACAAGAACACTAATAACACTGTCAATCTTCTCATTTCTTGATAAGAATATACAAAATTTAGCAAAACAAGAACACTAATAACACTATCGACCTTCTAATTTCTTGATAACAATATACAAAATTTAGCAAAACAAGAACACTAAAAACACTATCAATCTTCTCATTTCTTGTTAACAATATACAAAATTTAGCAAAACAAGAACACTAATAACACTATCAATCTTCTCATTTCTTGATAACAATATACAAAATTTAGCAAAACAAAAACACTAATAACATTATCAATCTTCTCATTTCTTGACAACAATATACACAATTTAGCAAAACAAGAACACTAATAACACTATCTATCTTCTCCTCTCTTGGCAACAATATACAAAATTAGCAAAACAAGAACACTAATAACACAATCGATCTTCTCATTTCTTGATAACAATATACAAAATTTAGCAAAACAAGAACACTAATAACACTATCAATCTTCTCATTTCTTGATAACAATATACAAAATTTAGCATAACAAGAACACTAATAACATTATCAATCATCTCATTTCTTGACAACAATTTAGAAAATTTAGCAAAACAAGAACACTAATAACACTATCGACCTTCTCATTTCTTGATAACAATATACAAAATTTAGCAAAACAAGAACACTAATAACACTATCAATCTTCTCATTTCTTGATAACAATATACAAAATTTAGCATTACAAGAACACTAATAACATTATCAATCTTCTCATTTCTTGACAACAATATACAAAATTTAGCAAAACAATAACACTAATAACACAATTAATCTTCTCATTTCTTGATAACAATATACAAAATTAGCAAAACAAGAACACTTATAACACTATCAATCTTCTCATTTCTTGATAAGAATATACAAAATTTAGCAAAACAAGAACACTAATAACACAATCGACCTTCTAATTTCTTGATAACAATATACAAAATTTAGCAAAACAAGAACACTAAAAACACTATCAATCTTTTCATTTCTTGACAACAATATACAAAATTTAGCGAAACAAGAACACTAATAACACTATCAATCTTCTCATTTCTTGATAACAATATACAAAATTAGCAAAACAAGAACACTAATAACACTATCAATCTTCTAATTTCTAGATAATAATATACAAAATTTAGCAAAACAACAACACTAATAACACTATCAATCTTCTCATTTCTTGATAACAATATACAAATTTAGCAAAACAAGAACACTAATAACACTATCAATCTTCTCATTTCTTGATAACAATATACAAAATTTAGCAAAACAAGAACACTAACAACATTATCAATCTCCTTATTTCTTAATAACAATATACAAAATTTAGCAAAACAAGAACACTAAAAACACTATCAATCTTCTCATTTCTTGATAACAATATACAAAATTTAGCAAAACAAGAACACTAATAACACTATCAATCTTCTCATTTCTTGATAACAATATACAAAATTTAGCAAAACAAGAACACTAATAACACTATCAATCTTTTCATTTTTTCATAACAATATACAGGTGAGTATGCTAAGAAAAAAGAAGCAAAAAAATAACTCACGTAATAGAGTCCTAAAGATGTGCGTACGGATATAGGAAGAAGCGGTGTAACCTTTGAAGCAATCATAAATTCCAACGAACAGTGCGTCATGGCTTACATCGTCCTAGTTGTGATCTTCCATATCCTTATTTGACTAACAGAAGCCATGGAGAATTCCCCATGGCAATGCCTTTCATTTTTGGGAGATTTGGTAAAGGGTCAGCGTTAAATTTCTTGATAACAAGAACACTAATAACACTATCAATCTTCTCATTTCTTGATAACAATATACACAAATTAGCAAAACAAGAACACTAATAACACTATCAACCTTCTCATTTCTTGATAACAATATACAAAATTTAGCAAAACAAGAACACTAATAACACTATCAATCTTCTGATTTCTTGATAAGAATATACAAAATTTAGCAAAACAAGAACACTAATAACACTATCAATCTTCTTATTTCTTGATAACAATATACAAAATTTAGCAAAACAAGAACACTAATAACACTATCAATCTTCTCATTTCCTGATAATAATATACAAAATTTAGCAAAACAAGAACACGAAAAACACTATCAATCTTCTCATTTCTTGATAACAATATACAAAATTTAGCAAAACAAGAACACTAATAACACTATCAATCTTCTCATTTCTTGATAACAATATACAAAATTTAGCAAAACAAGAACACTAATAACACTATCAATCTTCTCATTTCTTGATAACAATATACAAAATTTAGCAAAACAAAAACACTAATAACACTATCAATCTTCTCATTTCTTGACAACAATATACACAATTTAGCAAAACAAGAACACTAATAACACTATCCATCTTCTCCTTTCTTGGCAACAATATACAAAATTAGCAAAACAAGAACACTAATAACACAATCGATCTTCTCATTTCTTGATAACAATATACAAAATTTAGCAAAACAAGAACACTAATAACACTATCAATCTTCTCATTTCTTGATAACAATATACAAAATTTAGCATAACAAGAACACTAATAACATTATCAATCATCTCATTTCTTGACAACAATATACAAAATTTAGCAAAACAAGAACACTAATAACACTATCAATCTTCTCATTTCTTGATAAGAATATACAAAATTAGCAAAACAAGAACACTAATAACACTATCAATCTTCTCATTTCTTGATAAGAATATACAAAATTTAGCAAAACAAGAACACTAATAACACTATCGACCTTCTCATTTCTTGATAACAATATACAAAATTTAGCAAAACAAGAACACTAATAACACTATCAATCTTCTCATTTCTTGATAACAATATACAAAATTTAGCATAACAAGAACACTAATAACATTATCAATCTTCTCATTTCTTGACAACAATATACAAAATTTAGCAAAACAATAACACTAATAACACTATCAATCTTCTCATTTCTTGATAACAATATACAAAATTAGCAAAACAAGAACACTAATAACACTGTCAATCTTCTCATTTCTTGATAAGAATATACAAAATTTAGCAAAACAAGAACACTAATAACACTATCGACCTTCTAATTTCTTGATAACAATATACAAAATTTAGCAAAACAAGAACACTAAAAACACTATCAATCTTCTCATTTCTTGTTAACAATATACAAAATTTAGCAAAACAAGAACACTAATAACACTATCAATCTTCTCATTTCTTGATAACAATATACAAAATTTAGCAAAACAAAAACACTAATAACACTATCAATCTTCTCATTTCTTGACAACAATATACACAATTTAGCAAAACAAGAAAACTAATAACACTATCTATCTTCTCCTCTCTTGGCAACAATATAAAAAATTAGCAAAACAAGAACACTAATAACACAATCGATCTTCTCATTTCTTGATAACAATATACAAAATTTATCAAAACAAGAACACTAATAACACTATCAATCTTCTCATTTCTTGATAACAATATACAAAATTTAGCATAACAAGAACACTAATAACATTATCAATCATCTCATTTCTTGACAACAATTTAGAAAATTTAGCAAAACAAGAACACTAATAACACTATCAATCTTCTCATTTCTTGATAAGAATATACAAAATTAGCAAAACAAGAACACTAATAACACTATCAATCTTCTCATTTCTTGATAAGAATATACAAAATTTAGCAAAACAAGAACACTAATAACACTATCGACCTTCTCATTTCTTGATAACAATATACAAAATTTAGCATAGCAAGAACACTAATAACACTATCAATCTTCTCATTTCTTGATAACAATATACAAAATTTAGCATAACAAGAACACTAATAACATTATCAATCTTCTCATTTCAGGACAACAATATACAAAATTTAGCAAAACAAGAACACTAATAACACTATCAATCTTCTCATTTCTTGATAAGAATATACAAAATTAGCAAAACAAGAACACTAATAACACTATCAATCTTCTCATTTCTTGATAAGAATATACAAAATTTAGCAAAACAAGAACACTAATAACACTATCGACCTTCTCATTTCTTGATAACAATATACAAAATTTAGCAAAACAAGAACACTAATAACACTATCAATCTTCTCATTTCTTGATAACAATATACAAAATTTAGCATAACAAGAACACTAATAACATTATCAATCTTCTCATTTCTTGACAACAATATACAAAATTTAGCAAAACAAGAACACTAATAACACTATCGACCTTCTCATTTCTTGATAACAATATACAAAATTTAGCAAAACAAGAACACTAATAACACTATCAATCTTCTCATTTCTTGATAACAATATACAAAATTTAGCATAACAAGAACACTAATAACATTATCAATCTTCTCATTTCTTGACAACAATATACAAAATTTAGCAAAACAAGAACACTAATAACACTATCGACCTTCTAATTTCTTGATAACAATATACAAAATTTAGCAAAACAAGAACACTAAAAACACTATCAATCTTCTCATTTCTTGTTAACAATATACAAAATTTAGCAAAACAAGAACACTAATAACACTATCAATCTTCTCATTTCTTGATAACAATATACAAAATTTAGCAAAACAAAAACACTAATAACACTATCAATCTTCTCATTTCTTGACAACAATATACACAATTTAGCAAAACAAGAAAACTAATAACACTATCTATCTTCTCCTCTCTTGGCAACAATATAAAAATTAGCAAAACAAGAACACTAATAACACAATCGATCTTCTCATTTCTTGATAACAATATACAAAATTTATCAAAACAAGAACACTAATAACACTATCAATCTTCTCATTTCTTGATAACAATATAAAAAATTTAGCATAACAAGAACACTAATAACATTATCAATCATCTCATTTCTTGACAACAATTTAGAAAATTTAGCAAAACAAGAACACTAATAACACTATCAATCTTCTCATTTCTTGATAAGAATATACAAAATTAGCAAAACAAGAACACTAATAACACTATCAATCTTCTCATTTCTTGATAAGAATATACAAAATTTAGCAAAACAAGAACACTAATAACACTATCGACCTTCTCATTTCTTGATAACAATATACAAAATTTAGCATAACAAGAACACTAATAACACTATCAATCTTCTCATTTCTTGATAACAATATACAAAATTTAGCATAACAAGAACACTAATAACATTATCAATCTTCTCATTTCTTGACAACAATATACAAAATTTAGCAAAACAATAACACTAATAACACTATCAATCTTCTCATTTCTTGATAACAATATACAAAATTAGCAAAACAAGAACACTAATAACACTATCAATCTTCTCATTTCTTGATAAGAATATACAAAATTTAGCAAAACAAGAACACTAATAACACTATCGACCTTCTCATTTCTTGATAACAATATACAAAATTTAGCAAAACAAGAACACTAAAAACACTATCAATCTTCTCATTTCTTGTTAACAATATACAAAATTTAGCAAAACAAGAACACTAATAACACTATCAATCTTCTCATTTCTTGATAACAATATATAAAATTTAGCAAAACAAAAACACTAATAACACTATCAATCTTCTCATTTCTTGACAACAATATACACAATTTAGCAAAACAAGAACACTAATAACACTATCTATCTTCTCCTCTCTTGGCAACAATATACAAAATTAGCAAAACAAGAACACTAATAACACAATCGATCTTCTCATTTCTTGATAACAATATACAAAATTTAGCAAAACAAGAACACTAATAACACTATCAATCTTCTCATTTCTTGATAACAATATACAAAATTTAGCATAACAAGAACACTAATAACATTATCAATCATCTCATTTCTTGACAACAATTTAGAAAATTTAGCAAAACAAGAACACTAATAACACTATCAATCTTCTCATTTCTTGATAAGAATATACAAAATTAGCAAAACAAGAACACTAATAACACTACAATCTTCTCATTTCTTGATAAGAATATACAAAATTTAGCAAAACAAGAACACTAATAACACTATCGACCTTCTCATTTCTTGATAACAATATACAAAATTTAGCAAAACAAGAACACTAATAACACTATCAATCTTCTCATTTCTTGATAACAATATACAAAATTTAGCATAACAAGAACACTAATAACATTATCAATCTTCTCATTTCTTGACAACAATATACAAAATTTAGCAAAACAATAACACTAATAACACTATCAATCTTCTCATTTCTTGATAACAATATACAAAATTAGCAAAACAAGAACACTAATAACACTATCAATCTTCTCATTTCTTGATAAGAATATACAAAATTTAGCAAAACAAGAACACTAATAACACTATCGACCTTCTAATTTCCTGATAACAATATACAAAATTTAGCAAATCAAGAACACTAAAAACACTATCAATCTTCTCATTTCTTGTTAACAATATACAAAATTTAGCAAAACAAGAACACTAATAACACTATCAATCTTCTCATTTCTTGATAACAATTTACAAAATTTAGCAAAACAAGAACACTAATAACACTATCAATTTTCTCATTTCTTGATAACAATATACAAATTTTAGCAAAACAAGAACACTAATAACACTATCAATCTTCTCATTTCTTGATAACAATATACAAAATTTAGCATAACAAGAACATTAGTAACACTATCAATCTTTTCATTTCTTGATAACAATATACAAAATTTAGCAAAACAAGAACACTAATAACACTATCGATCTTCTAATTTTTTGTAGCTATATAAAAAATTTAGCAAAACAAGAACACTAATAACACTATCGATCTTCTCATTTCTTGATAACAATATACAAAATTTAGCAAAACAAGAACACTGTCATACCCCAAAAATTACCCATCATTTTTCCTAAAAAAAAAAATTAAAAAAAAAATAAAATAAAAAAACGAAAAAAAAAAAACGAAAAAGAAAACGAAAAAAAAAAAAAAAAAAAAAAAAAGAAAAAAAAGTTTAATTAATTAATTAATTAATTAATTAATTAATTAATTAAATAATTAAAATAAATAAATAAATAAAATATAACAAATTATTTTGGACTTGGGTCTCCCTCATTCCAAGCCCATTACCCACGAAATTAGTCTATAAATACTGAAGTTTCAGTAGGGGAGTGGGACTTGGAGTCACACTGGGAGATTTACTGGAGAAAGAAGGAAGAGAAGCAAAACACTCTGAGGTTTCCTTGGAACAAAACCTTGAGGAAAAAGAAAGAGAGAGAACAGAGAAGGACGGATAGAAACTTTGGCATAGGAACCCTGCCTACCCGGAGAATTCAGAGTAAAGAAACCCTGAAGGCAGCCCATCTGCACCGAAGCCATCGCCGTCCAATTCCCGCTGCCTAACTTATTCCGATACTACAAGTGGTCAATCCCTTCAACCTTGAATTGGCAAACAGGTTTGCGTATCTCTATTGTTTATACTTTCAATTGGCCATATCTACATATATAATGCATCATGATTAAATGTTGATATATAATTTGCTTTCGTATGGGAATTTAAATATGCCTGAATACCCTGAATGTTTGACCATGTTATTCCTGTGATAAAATGCCATAAAATTCAAAGTTCCTAACATGGGGCTGTTTTCAAATTCAAAATCCGTGGCCTTCGCTAGGCGAGGCAGAGGCGAACGAGACAGTACCTGATTCTTCTAGTCTGTTTTTTTTATGTTTTTATCATAGCCATGCATTATTTATCCTATCCTATTTATTGTTGTGATATTTCTCCGGTGTAATCTTCGATTGCACCCTGATTTGGTGTTCTGACATGTTTCTTTTTTTTGAGTTTCGTAAAGGTTCACATATCCCAGGAAAAGGTTATTGGCTAGGTATTCCACTTTATTTGTGGGATACCCTTGTGGAGTTTCACCCTAAATTAATTTTTAATGTATTAATTTCTAATGTATTAATTTTTTAATATATTATTTTTAATAATTTTAATGTGGAGTTTCATCCTAATTATATAATTAATTGTAAAACTTTGCCTTTGAATAAGTGATCTTGGACCTCTCTTTGTTGCCTTACGATTACGATATTACGGTCATGTCCCGCGAACGTGGGGATACCCTTAGCAAAGACCCTTCGGTTAAATCATCATAAAATAAATTATAGTCCCTCGGATGTTGCCTTCGAATATACAACTTTGTCCCTTGATGACCCTCCGATGTTGCCTACGGTTAAATGATGATAGTCCCTTCGAATGCTAAGGTATCCTCATAACTGTTGCCTTCAATGACCAATCGATGACCCTACGATGACCCTTTTACATCCAAAGGATAAAACTACTTATTTCTCAATAATAAGGACAGTTTTACCCTCATAAGGATAGGAAATGCCCGTAAAGACCTTGGGTCGGTATAACTCTTAATTGCTGGCTCACAACTTAAAACATTTTTTTGCACCTCACACCTTTCAAAATGCCTTTAGAAAATCACCACTTGGTATACATTCATACTAGAATCATTACCGAGTTATATTTTTCTAAACAATTTTCAAAACTAAAACGGGATAACCACTTTGTATACATTCATACAAGAATCATTACAAAGTTAAATTCTCTTTTCAAAACAATTTTCCAAACAATTCACAAACACTTTTTTAGACAAAAATAATATAAGTGATCGAGCAATTAAGAGCCCATGGATAACCATGGATACAAAGGGTGCTAACACCTTCCCTTTGTATAATGTACCTCCCGAACCCAAAATCTAAATTAAGGTTTTTCCTGTTCTTTTCCACCTTTCCTTATTGGATAAAAGAAAAGTCGGTGGCGACTCTTGCTAACCGCGACATTGCGATTAAAACCACAAAAAAGTCCAGTTCACCGTATGACAGAACTGGCGACTCTGCTGGGGACCCTAAATATTTAAAAAGAGAGGTTACCTTAAAAACAAGATCACTTATTCAATTTGTCTGATTTATTTTTAAGGGATTGCTTGGGTATGTTATGCTTGAGTGAAAGATCCTACACCCGGATCTAGTGTACCTTAGGTAAGTAGCAAGAGATCATCGCGACTGTCCGGCGTATACTGGAATGGTCAAAATGATGGCTACGGTTAATGTGGCACTTTGGATGTCCTGATGTTCCTCATGTTAGTTGAGGAAATATTTGGCATTCGCGTGGTGTCATAAAAGCATTAACCAGACCTTTAGAACCCTAATTGACTCATCCTGGCCATTAGAAAGTAGTGAGATAACTGGCTTCGGTTCCGACTGGAGTTGGTTGAGACTCGATACTACACTCTTTGAGATTGGACTTTAGGGAAGCTTCGGTCAACCACTTGGTGTTGCACTGAAGTGGACTTAAGGAAAGGTCAATGATTTGAGATCCTTCTAGAACCCGGTTACTATTCTAAGACAGGTTGAACCAACCAAACTTCAGTGGGGAGGGTATTTACCTATGGAACTCACGCAAGCCTTAAAACCTAGGAATGATTGTTGTGTGACTTGCTTGTGCTTGTTATTTATCTAACAACATGACATCATAACAACATAACATCATAACATCATGGCATTGTACTAACCATTTCAAGGATTTAGGGATTTAACTCTGCTAAAAAAAAAACAGAAAAAACAAAAACAAAAGCAAAAACAAAAGAGAAAAGAAAAAAAAAGCTCTTTTTGTTAGTTTATGCAAAGTTAAATCCCGAAAGTCCTTGAAAACATTTCATACATTGCATTGCATCGCATAACAGGTATTCTAAAGGATCAGTGTTCTCACGATTTTCCTATCAAACAGATTCCAGCAGATTCAAACAGATTGAACAATGGCTCTCGAACAAACTGTCAAAGATCTCCAGGCCCAGAATGCTCAATTCCAGGAAATGATGCTGAGCTTATCTAAGGGGCAGGAAGAACTGAAAGCTCTTTTGATGGAGAAGAAGAAGGACCAGAAACCTGTGGGTTACATCAACCCGGGGAGAAGGCTTAAGGGACAGGTTACAGGAGTCAAGATTAGAATTCCGAAGGATTCAGAAGAAGAGACCGAGAATGATTCGGAAGATGAGAATCCTAATCTCGTCAATTCTGAGGACGACGATGAAGATTATGAACATGAACAGTACTCTCCGAAGGATGATAAGTACAAGTTGCTGGAAGAACGTATGCTAGCTATGGAGGGGCAGAAAGTGCCCGGTCTGGATTTCGAAAACTTGGGTCTGGTCTCTGATGTGGTCATTCCCCGCAAATTCAAGGTTCCCATTTTCACTAAGTATGATGGTGCCTCTTGTCCTCAGATGCATCTAAGGGCTTATGTGAGAAAGATTCAGCCGCACACTACTGATAAGAAACTGTGGATCCATTTCTTCCAAGAGAGTCTGTCTGGCACACAGTTAGAGTGGTATTATCAGCTTGAGAGCTCTAACATCCGCACATGGACTGATTTAGCAACAGCTTTCTACAAGCACTACCAGTATAATTCTGAGTTAGCGCCTACTCGGCTACAGCTACAAAATATGACTATGGGCTCTAAAGAAAGTTTCAAAGAATATGCTCAAAAGTGGAGAGATTTGGCTGGCAGAGTCAAACCCCCTATGACTGATCGAGAGTTAGTGGACATGTTCATGGGTACACTGACTGGCCCATTCTACAGCCATCTACTGGGAAGTTCCTCGTCAGGTTTCACTGAACTTATCTTGACAGGTGAACGGGTTGAAAGCGGCATTCGAAGTGGAAAGATACAGGCAGCTACTTCTGCAAGCACCAAAAAGTCCTATCAGGGAAAGAGTGAATCAAATGCTGTGTACAGTGAGAGGAAGCATAACAAGAAGAATCGTGACCATACTGTTGGGGCAGTTACAATTGCCGCACCGCCATCTCAGAACTTCCAACACAGACAAGACAGGTCGAGAAGACAGTTTACCAAGATCAATATGACTTTAACCCAAGCACTGCAGAGTATGTTAAAGGCCAATTTGATTACCCTCAGAGGCCCTCCTACAAATCCCAACACTACTTCTCCTCGTTATAATCCCAACGCCAGGTGTGCCTATCACTCCGATAGCCCCGGGCATGATACGAATGATTGCTGGTTGTTGAAGAACAAGATTCAGGATATGATCGACGCTGGAGAAATTGAATTTGATCCTCCGGCGACCCCCAATGTCATCACAGCACCTATGCCTAATCATGACCAGAATGTTAATGTTGTGGACGACAATTCTCACGTTACTGACGTTGCTGATTTAGCATCTCCTCTCCTGATCGTTAAGAAGAATTTATTGCAAGCTGGTTTATTTCCAGGTTGTGCTGAAGATTGCGATCTCTGTGTACTCCGACCCAATGATTGTTTGAAGTTGAAGAACGGCATTCAACGGCTGATGGATGATCGTACAATTCTATTTGAAAGGGTTCCTAAGGTGGACAACTCTATTGAAGAGGTATCTGTGATTGCTAGGTCCAAAGCTCCAGTGAAGATTACCGCTACTAGAGTGCCTGTGAAGATTACCGCTGAGCCCAAAGTGGCTCCCCTGATTATTACCGCACCTGGCCCCGTGCCATATTCCTCCAGCAAAGCTATTCCGTGGAACTATGGAGGCGACGTTTACATCCATGGCATAAAGCAAGTTGGTAGTTCTGCTAATCCTAATGATATTGTGGGGACTAGTAAAGTTACTCGAAGTGGAAGGATCTACTCCCCAGAAATCTCACCTCCCGCTCCCGAAATTCGAGGAAAAAGACCAGTCAATCCTCCTCAGTCAGAGACATCGGTCGAAGTTACTTCTGAAGATGTTGCCAAACAGGAAATGGAAGAGATGCTGAAAATCATCCGTAAGAGCGATTTTGATGTAGTGGAACAATTGGGGCATACTCCGTCTAAAATCTCAATGTTGTCCTTGTTATTATCCTCTGAATCCCATGCCAATGCATTGATGAAATTCTTGAAGACCGCTCATGTGCCTCAAGAAACATCCGTCGATCAATTCGAACATTATGTTGCTAATTTGACTGTTGACAATGGCCTAGGCTTTTCCGATGCTGACCTGACGCCAGCAGGAAAGAATCACAATAAAGCTCTGCATATCTCCATCGAGTGTGAGGGGATCACCCTGGCTCACGTGTTGATCGACAACGGCTCTTCCTTGAATGTGCTCCCGAAAGCTGTACTCGATAAATTTGACTACAAAGGCATTGAACTGAAACCTAGTGATGTTGTGGTGCGTGCTTACGATGGTGCGAAGAGTGTTGTCTATGGTGAAGTGGTTCTCCCTATCAAGATAGGACCTCAAGTCTTCAACACTACCTTTCACGTGATGGACATTCGTCCCGCCTACTCCTGCTTGTTGGGGCGCCCTTGGATCCATGGGGCAGGTGCGGTAGCTTCGTCGCTTCATCAAAAGCTGAAGTATCCAATAGCAGGCATGGTTGTCACTGTATGTGGAGAAGAAGAGTATATTGTCAGTAGTGTGCAAGCCTTCAAATACGTCGAGATGGATGGTGAATTCTTTGAGACTCCTTCCCAGTCCTGTCCTTAAGCCAACTCCTCTTGTGCCCAAGGTTGTTCGTGCTCCCCCTGTCATGATCTCTCTGAAAGATGCTCAAGCCGCGATTGAAAATGGTGATCGTGCTGGTTGGGGTCAACTGATCAATGTACCGTACAAGTCTGATAAAGCTGGCCTGGGGTTTAACTCTGGAAAGATAGTCAAAAATCAGATTAATGCTATGGAAGATGCTGATAGTGATTGCGACTTGGATAGCTGGATTTTCCCAACAATTGGTGACGGACTCAACAATTGGAAGACTGAAGACATTATCCCGATTTCCTTTAGTCAGGAGTAATTGTTATTGTTTATTCTAGAATTGCAAATTTTAATTTTCTTTTACAATCAAACTTCTTAAAGCATTGTGTCTATGCCCGAGGCACAATGGCTAATTTGTTAGGGGTTTGTCATTTTCATAAGCATATTCATATTCAATAGATCAATGGACTTTTTGCATTCAAATATTGCGCTCTTTATCTTTCCTGTCATTTTTCAAACAAGCTATGTTTCTTGCACACACTCACGTAACAATTTGCCGATCCATATCCACTCTGGATCCTGTTGGTAATGACTCTGCTACTGTTCATTATGACTTTGAAAATCCGATCTACCAAGCCGAGGATGGAAGCGAGGAAGATTGTGAAGTCCCTGGAGAACTTGCCCGACTACTGCAAGAAGAAAAGACTATACAGCCGCATGAGGAATCAATTGAAATTGTAAATCTGGGTACTGAAATAAACAAGAAAGAAGTCAGAGGTTTCTTGGGGCACTCGAATTACATTGCCCGATTCATTCCACACTTGACTGCTACCTGCAAACCCATCTTCAAATTACTGAGACAAAATCAAGAGATGGTATGGAATGATGAATGCCAAGAAGCTTATGACAAAATCAGGAAATATCGCCAAGAACCTCCAGTTCCGATGCCACCAGTTGAAGGAAGACCTTTAATTACGTATTTGACCGTGTTAGAAAATTCAATGAGGTGTGTTGGGGCAACATGACGAGTCTGGTCGAAAAGAGCATGCCATATACTGCCTTAGCAAAAGGTACCGACTGTGAAACAAGATACTCACAGCCCGAGAAAGCTTGCTGTGCTTTGGCCTGGGCTGCTCGCCGACTAAGACAGTATATGTTGAATCATACCACCTTATTGACTTCTAAGATGGATTCTATCAAATACCTATTTGAGAAACCTGCTGTCTCCTGAAAGAGTTATCACTGACAATGGTACTAATTTGAACAACAAGATGATTACTGAACTCTGCACGCAGTTCAAAATAAAACACCATAACTCTTCTCCGTACCGGCCAAAGATGAACGGCGCTGTGGGGACTGCTAACAATATCAAGAAGGTCATGCAAGAAATGACAGTAACATACAAAGACTGGCATGAGATGTTACCCTTTACTCTTTACGGTTATCGCACTTCAGTGCGCACTACGACAGGGGCAACTCCGTTCTCTTTAGTCTATGGAATGGAAGCCATCTTACTAGTGGAAGTTCAGATTCCCTCTCTAAGAATCATGAAAGAGGCGGGCTTAGATGAAGATGAATGGATTCAGACTCGACTCGATCAGATAAATCTGATTGATGAGAAGAGACTTGCGGCTGTTTGTCATGGGCAGATATATCAGAAATGCATGACCCAGGCATTTAACAAAAGAGTTAAGAGACAGGTGTACCAACTTGGCGACTTGGTAATCAAACGCATCATCCTACCACAAACTGACCCCAGAGGCAAATGGACTCCCACATACGAAGGGCCATTTGTAGTTAAGAAGGTATTCTCAGGTGGAGCCATGATACTCGCTACAATGGATGGTGAAGACTTCCCACATCCCGTGAACGCGGACATAGTTAAAAAATACTACGCATAAAAGAGACCCGCTAGATCGACGTATCTAGGCAAAAGTAAGGGCATCCCGGCGAACCAAAAGGGTTCGGGCAAAAATTAGGGATATATAAAAAAAAATGTACACCCGGCAAGTCGAAAACCTGAAAAGGCGGCTTGGGCAAAAAGGGGTATCCTGGTGGACTGAAAACCTGAAAAGGCGGTCCAGGCAAAAATTAGGGACTGAACAAGCCAATCACTTCATCCAAGTTCAAGGGACTGAACAAGCCAATCACTTCCATCCGACAGCAGGGGATGAGATGCTTGAAGACATAATGACAGTAGTAGACTTAAAATCAATAGGACTTCTTCCACATAGCTTTCTCTTTGTTTTCGACAATTTCCTCTTACTAGGATTTCTGTCTCCTTGTACACAAATTGCCTGTTTATAGGCCTTCTTTCAAAATCAATACAACCTTCTTTCAAAAGATGCTTTTGTTTTTTCTTTTTCTGTTTTGTTTGCGTAAACGTCCATTGATTTAATTTGAATTAATATATGCATTTGAATATGACCAATGTTTACCAAAATACATGCATAGAATAGCAATAGCAATTACTACAAGACTTCAGGATCGAGGATAAGGTCTAACCATGCTTCCAATGAATCCGCTACCAATTCTCTTCCCCAGCAAGCCTATTTTTCCTAGAAGAAATTGGCAGTATTCCCCGGCACAGCCAGCTATTCCCCAACAGGGGTCGGCATCGCCAGACAGGCTGATCATCTCATCCATCTCCAGCCCGACTCTGCTGAATATTTCCACCATCAGACAGAAATCAAGCATCCCCAACCGAGAAAGGGTCATCGACACAAATGTCTCAAATCAGTAGATGGGGATTTATTTTCCCCAGTAGAGTCCCCAAGCAGAACTTCTCATACGCATAACTCATTCATTACATCATTTCACAGCATACGCATGCATACAACATTCGCATTTATTTTAGCATAACACGAAACATCTCATACATCATGACATAGCATGAAGCTAACTTTTCTTTGCAGGTTATTTATCCTCCTGATATAGTCAAAATAAAAGGTTCATTCAGACAGACACCTTTATCAATCACATTCAAGATTCAGATACATATTTCAAATACAGTTCATGGGAACATTCATTCTGACAACACTTCGATATCCTCCTAACGATGGCATCTTTAAGCCCATCCCAGACATTTATTGCAAGTACAACATATACAGGTTATCAGATACAGCCTAACGTACGGTTCATTCTGATTCAGCCCAACATATGACTTCTTCAGCAACTCCAATGCGGTCTAACGTACGACCCATTTGGACCTTCAAATCCTCAGATGCTGCCTAGCGTACGGTACATTCAGGGGTGTAGTCTAGCGTACGACTACTTTCTTTTTCAGATGCAGCCTAACGGACGGCTCATTCTACAACTCGGATACGATCTAACGTACGATCCATTCTGAACTTCAACAACCCCAACGCGGTCTAACGTACGACCCGTTTGGATCTTACAACCCTCAGATGCTACCTAACGTACGGTACATTTCTGAAGTGTAGTCTGGCGTACGACTACCGCTTTCATCATCAGATGCGGCCTAACAGACGACTCATTCTGCGACGGTCTAACGTACGACCCGTTCGGATGTCCATCCCCTCAGATGCTACCTAACATACGGTACATTTCTGAAGTGTAGTCTAACGTACGACTACCCCTTTCGTCATCAGATTCAGCCTAACGTACGGCTCATTCTGCAACTCAGATACGATCTAGCGTATGGTCCATTCTGATCCTTTATCCCCAACAGCATATGACACACTCCGACTCCCCAGCGAAGTCGGCAGCCTAATGGATGACTCATTATACGGTCTAACGTACGACCCAGTGTGGCACCCATGTCTTCAAATTGGCCTAATATACGGCGCGATCTGAAGCTTTCGTCATCAAACCTCCCGGATGGCATCTTTAAGCCCATCTCCATCAAGACCAACTGTCGATTCTCAAGTGCAAATTTTTGGGGCATTCTAGTGTTCAATAATCTTCCACCTCCAGACCACGAATGGCATACACGCCATCCTAACTCTCTCGGTTCAAGAATATTGAACAGGGGCAGCTGTCATACCCCAAAAATTACCCCAAAAAAAATCGAAAAAAAAAAACGAAAAAAAAAATCGAAAAAAAAAAAAAAAAAAATGTAATTAATTAATTAATTAATTAAATAATTAAAATAAATAAATAAATAAAATATAACAAATTATTTTGGACTTGGGTCTCCTTTCATTCCAAGCCCATTACCCACGAAATTAGTCTATAAATACTGAAGTTTCAGTAGGGGAGTGGGACTTGGAGTCACACTGGGAGATTTACTGGAGAAAGAAGGAAGAGAAGCAAAACACTCTGAGGTTTCCTTGGAACAAAACCTTGAGGAAAAAGAAAGAGAGAGAACAGAGAAGGACGGATAGAAACTTTGGCATAGGAACCCTGCCTACCCGGAGAATTCAGAGTAAAGAAACCCTGAAGGCAGCCCATCTGCACCGAAGCCATCGCCGTCCAATTCCCGCTGCCTAACTTATTCCGATACTACAAGTGGTCAATCCCTTCAACCTTGAATTGGCAAACAGGTTTGCGTATCTCTATTGTTTATACTTTCAATTGGCCATATCTACATATATAATGCATCATGATTAAATGTTGATATATAATTTGCTTTCGTATGGGAATTTAAATATGCCTGAATACCCTGAATGTTTGACCATGTTATTCCTGTGATAAAATGCCATAAAATTCAAAGTTCCTAACATGGGGCTGTTTTCAAATTCAAAATCCGTGGCCTTCGCTAGGCGAGGCAGAGGCGAACGAGACAGTACCTGATTCTTCTAGTCTGTTTTTTTTATGTTTTTATCATAGCCATGCATTATTTATCCTATCCTATTTATTGTTGTGATATTTCTCCGGTGTAATCTTCGATTGCACCCTGATTTGGTGTTTTGACATGTTTCTTTTTTTTGAGTTTCGTAAAGGTTCACATATCCCAGGAAAAGGTTATTGGCTAGGTATTCCACTTTATTTGTGGGATACCCTTGTGGAGTTTCACCCTAAATTAATTTTTTAATGTATTAATTTCTAATGTATTAATTTTTTAATATATTATTTTTAATAATTTTAATGTGGAGTTTCATCCTAATTATATAATTAATTGTAAAACTTTGCCTTTGAATAAGTGATCTTGGACCTCTCTTTGTTGCCTTACGATTACGATATTACGGTCATGTCCCGCGAACGTGGGGATACCCTTAGCAAAGACCCTTCGGTTAAATCATCATAAAATAAATTATAGTCCCTCGGATGTTGCCTTCGAATATACAACTTTGTCCCTCGATGACCCTCCGATGTTGCCTACGGTTAAATGATGATAGTCCCTTCGAATGCTAAGGTATCCTCATAACTGTTGCCTTCAATGACCAATCGATGACCCTACGATGACCCTTTTACATCCAAAGGATAAAACTACTTATTTCTCAATAATAAGGACAGTTTTACCCTCATAAGGATAGGAAATGCCCGTAAAGACCTTGGGTCGGTATAACTCTTAATTGCTGGCTCACAACTTAAAACATTTTTTTGCACCTCACACCTTTCAAAATGCCTTTAGAAAATCACCACTTGGTATACATTCATACTAGAATCATTACCGAGTTATATTTTTCTAAACAATTTTCAAAACTAAAACGGGATAACCACTTTGTATACATTCATACAAGAATCATTACAAAGTTAAATTCTCTTTTCAAAACAATTTTCCAAACAATTCACAAACACTTTTTTAGACAAAAATAATATAAGTGATCGAGCAATTAAGAGCCCATGGATCACCATGGATACAAAGGGTGCTAACACCTTCCCTTTGTATAATGTACCTCCCGAACCCAAAATCTAAATTAAGGTTTTTCCTGTTCTTTTCCACCTTTCCTTATTGGATAAAAGAAAAGTCGGTGGCGACTCTTGCTAACCGCGACATTGCGATTAAAACCACAAAAAAGTCCAGTTCACCGTATGACAAACACTAATAACACTATCAATCTTCTCATTTCTTGATAACAATATACAAAATTTAGCAAAACAAGAACTCTAATAACACTATCAATCTTCTCATTCCTTGATAAGAATATACAGGTAAGTATGCTAAGAAAAAAGAAGCAAAAAAATAACTCACGTAATATAGTCCTAAAGATGTGCGTACGGATATAGGAAGCAGCGGTGTGGCCTTTGAAGCCATCATAAATTCCAACGAACAGTGCGTCATGGCTTACATCGTCCTAGTTGTGATCTTCCATATCCTTATTTGACTAACAGAAGCCATGGAGAATTCCCCATGGCAATGCCTTTCATTTTTAGGAGATTTTGGTAAAGGGTCAGCGTTAAATGTTTCTTGATAACAAGAATACTAATAACACTATCAATCTTCTCATTTCTTGATAACAATATACAAAAATTAGCAAAATTTAGCAAAACAAGAATACTAATAACACTATCAATCTTCTCATTTCTTGATAAGAATATACAAAAATAACACTATCAACCTTCTCATTTCTTGATAACAATATACAAAATTTAGCAAAACAAGAACACTAATAACACTATCAATCTTCTCATTTCTTGATAAGAATATACAAAATTTAACAAAGCAAGAACACTAATAACACTATCAATCTTCTTATTTCTTGATAACAATATACAAAATTTAGCAAAACAAGAACACTAATAACACTATCAATCTTCTCATTTCTTGATAACAATATACAAAATTTAGCAAAACAAGAACACTAATAACACTATCAATCTTCTCATTTCTTGATAACAATATACAAAATTTAGCAAAACAAGAACACTAATAACACTATCAATCTTCTCATTTCTTGATAACAATATACAAAATTTAGCAAAACAAGAACACTAGTAACACTATCAATCTTCTCATTTTTTGATAACAATATAGAAAATTTAGCAAAACAAGAACACTAATAACACTATCAATCTTCTCATTTCTTGACAACAATATACAAAATTTAGCGAAACAAGAACACTAGTAACACTATCAATCTTCTCATTTCTTGATAACAATATACAAAATTAGCAAAACAAGAACACTAATAACACTATCAATCTTCTAATTTCTAGATAACAATAAACAAAATTTAGCAAAACAACAACACTAATAACACTATCAATCTTCTCATTTCTTGATAACAATATACAAATTTATCAAAACAAGAACACTAATAACACTATCAATCTTCTCATTTCTTGATAACAATATACAAAATTTAGCATAACAAGAACACTAACAACATTATCAATCTCCTTATTTCTTGATAACAATATACAAAATTTAGCAAAACAAGAACACTAAAAACACTATCAATCTTCTCATTTCTTGATAACAATTTACAAAATTTAGCAAAACAAGAACACTAATAACACTATCAATTTTCTCATTTCTTGATAACAATATACAAATTTTAGCAAAACAAGAACACTAATAACACTATCAATCTTCTCATTTCTTGATAACAATATACAAAATTTAGCATAACAAGAACATTAGTAACACTATCAATCTTTTCATTTCTTGATAACAATATACAAAATTTAGCAAAACAAGAACACTAATAACACTATCGATCTTCTAATTTTTTGTAGCAATATAAAAAATTTAGCAAAACAAGAACACTAATAACACTATCGATCTTCTCATTTCTTGATAACAATATACAAAATTTAGCAAAACAAGAACACTAATAACACTATCAATCTTCTCATTTCTTGATAACAATATACAAAATTTAGCAAAACAAGAACTCTAATAACACTATCAATCTTCTCATTCCTTGATAAGAATATACAGGTAAGTATGCTAAGAAAAAAGAAGCAAAAAAATAACTCACGTAATAGAGTCCTAAAGATGTGCGTACGGATATAGGAAGCAGCGGTGTGGCCTTTGAAGCCATCATAAATTCCAACGAACAGTGCGTCATGGCTTACATCGTCCTAGTTGTGATCTTCCATATCCTTATTTGACTAACAGAAGCCATGGAGAATTCCCCATGGCAATGCCTTTCATTTTTGGGAGATTTTGGTAAAGGCTCAGCGTTAAATGTTTCTTGATAACAAGAATACTAATAACACTATCAATCTTCTCATTTCTTGATAACAACATACAAAAATTAGCAAAACAAGAACAAAAATAACACTATCAACCTTCTCATTTCTTGATAACAATATACAAAATTTAGCAAAACAAGAACACTAATAACACTATCAATCTTCTCATTTCTTGATAAGAATATACAAAATTTAGCAAAGCAAGAACACTAATAACACTATCAATCTTCTTATTTCTTGATAACAATATACAAAATTTAGCAAAACAAGAACACTAATAACACTATCAATCTTCTCAGTTCTTGATAACAATATACAAAATTTAGCAAAACAAGAACTCTAATAACACTATCAATCTTCTCATTTCTTGATGACAATATACAAAATTTAGCAAAACAAGAACACTAATAACACTATCAATCTTCTCATTTCTTGATAACAATATACAAAATTTAGCAAAACAAGAACACTAGTAACACTATCAATCTTCTCATTTTTTGATAACAATATAGAAAATTTAGCAAAACAAGAACACTAATAACACTATCAATCTTCTCATTTCTTGACAACAATATACAAAATTTAGCGAAACAAGAACACTAATAACACTATCAATCTTCTCATTTCTTGATAACAATATACAAAATTAGCAAAACAAGAACACTAATAACACTATCAATCTTCTAATTTCTAGATAACAATATACAAAATTTAGCAAAACAACAACACTAATAACACTATCAATCTTCTCATTTCTTGATAACAATATACAAATTTAGCAAAACAAGAACACTAATAACACTATCAATCTTCTCATTTCTTGATAACAATATACAAAATTTAGCATAACAAGAACACTAACAACATTATCAATCTCCTTATTTCTTGATAACAATATACAAAATTTAGCAAAACAAGAACACTAAAAACACTATCAATCTTCTCATTTCTTGATAACAATTTACAAAATTTAGCAAAACAAGAACACTAATAACACTATCAATTTTCTCATTTCTTGATAACAATATACAAATTTTAGCAAAACAAGAACACTAATAACACTATCAATCTTCTCATTTCTTGATAACAATATACAAAATTTAGCATAACAAGAACACTAATAACACTATCAATCTTTTCATTTCTTGATAACAATATACAAAATTTAGCAAAACAAGAACACTAATAACACTATCGATCTTCTAATTTTTTGTAGCAATATAAAAAATTTAGCAAAACAAGAACACTAATAACACTATCGATCTTCTCATTTCTTGATAACAATATACAAAATTTAGCAAAACAAGAACACTAATAACACTATCAATCTTCTCATTTCTTGATAACAATATACAAAATTTAGCAAAACAAGAACACTAACAACATTATCAATCTCCTTATTTCTTGATAACAATATACAAAATTTAGCAAAACAAGAACACTAAAAACACTATCAATCTTCTCATTTCTTGATAACAATTTACAAAATTTAGCAAAACAAGAACACTAATAACACTATCAATTTTCTCATTTCTTGATAACAATATACAAATTTTAGCAAAACAAGAACACTAATAACACTATCAATCTTCTCATTTCTTGATAACAATATACAAAATTTAGCATAACAAGAACACTAATAACACTATCAATCTTTTCATTTCTTGATAACAATATACAAAATTTAGCAAAACAAGAACACTAATAACACTATCGATCTTCTAATTTTTTGTAGCAATATAAAAAATTTAGCAAAACAAGAACACTAATAACACTATCGATCTTCTCATTTCTTGATAACAATATACAAAATTTAGCAAAACAAGAACACTAATAACACTATCAATCTTCTCATTTCTTGATAACAATATACAAAATTTAGCAAAACAAGAACTCTAATAACACTATCAATCTTCTCATTCCTTGATAAGAATATACAGGTAAGTATGCTAAGAAAAAAGAAGCAAAAAAATAACTCACGTAATAGAGTCCTAAAGATGTGCGTACGGATATAGGAAGCAGCGGTGTGGCCTTTGAAGCCATCATAAATTCCAACGAACAGTGCGTCATGGCTTACATCGTCCTAGTTGTGATCTTCCATATCCTTATTTGACTAACAGAAGCCATGGAGAATTCCCCATGGCAATGCCTTTCATTTTTGGGAGATTTTGGTAAAGGGTCAGCGTTAAATGTTTCTTGATAACAAGAATACTAATAACACTATCAATCTTCTCATTTCTTGATAACAACATACAAAAATTAGCAAAACAAGAACAAAAATAACACTATCAACCTTCTCATTTCTTGATAACAATATACAAAATTTAGCAAAACAAGAACACTAATAACACTATCAATCTTCTCATTTCTTGATAAGAATATACAAAATTTAGCAAAGCAAGAACACTAATAACACTATCAATCTTCTTATTTCTTGATAACAATATACAAAATTTAGCAAAACAAGAACACTAATAACACTATCAATCTTCTCATTTCTTGATAACAATATACAAAATTTAGCAAAACAAGAACACTAATAACACTATCAATCTTCTCATTTCTTGATGACAATATACCAAATTTAGCAAAACAAGAACACTAATAACACTATCAATCTTCTCATTTCTTGATAACAATGTACAAAATTTAGCAAAACAAGAACACTAGTAACACTATCAATCTTCTCATTTTTTGATAACAATATAGAAAATTTAGCAAAACAAGAACACTAATAACACTATCAATCTTCTCATTTCTTGACAACAATATACAAAATTTAGCGAAACAAGAACACTAATAACACTATCAATCTTCTCATTTCTTGATAACAATATACAAAATTAGCAAAACAAGAACACTAATAACACTATCAATCTTCTAATTTCTAGATAACAATATACAAAATTTAGCAAAACAACAACACTAATAACACTATCAATCTTCTCATTTCTTGATAACAATATACAAATTTAGCAAAACAAGAACACTAATAACACTATCAATCTTCTCATTTCTTGATAACAATATACAAAATTTAGCATAACAAGAACACTAACAACATTATCAATCTCCTTATTTCTTGATAACAATATACAAAATTTAGCAAAACAAGAACACTAAAAACACTATCAATCTTCTCATTTCTTGATAACAATTTACAAAATTTAGCAAAACAAGAACACTAATAACACTATCAATTTTCTCATTTCTTGATAACAATATACAAATTTTAGCAAAACAAGAACACTAATAAAACTATCAATCTTCTCATTTCTTGATAACAATATACAAAATTTAGCATAACAAGAACATTAGTAACACTATCAATCTTTTCATTTCTTGATAACAATATACAAAATTTAGCAAAACAAGAACACTAATAACACTATCGATCTTCTAATTTTTTGTAGCTATATAAAAAATTTAGCAAAACAAGAACACTAATAACACTATCGATCTTCTCATTTCTTGATAACAATATACAAAATTTAGCAAAACAAGAACACTAATAACACTATCAATCTTCTCATTTCTTGATAACAATATACAAAATTTAGCAAAACAAGAACTCTAATAACACTATCAATCTTCTCATTCCTTGATAAGAATATACAGGTAAGTATGCTAAGAAAAAAGAAGCAAAAAAATAACTCACGTAATAGAGTCCTAAAGATGTGCGTACGGTTATAGGAAGCAGCGGTGTGGCCTTTGAAGCCATCATAAATTCCAACGAACAGTGCGTCATGGCTTACATCGTCCTAGTTGTGATCTTCCATATCCTTATTTGACTAACAAAAGCCATGGAGAATTCCCCATGGCAATGCCTTTCATTTTTGGGAGATTTTGGTAAAGGGTCAGCGTTAAATGTTTCTTGATAACAAGAATACTAATAACACTATCAATCTTCTCATTTCTTGATAACAATATACAAAAATTAGCAAAACAAGAACAAAAATAACACTATCAACCTTCTAATTTCTTGATAACAATATACAAAATTTAGCAAAACAAGAACACTAATAACACTATCAATCTTCTCATTTCTTGATAAGAATATACAAAATTTAGCAAAGCAAGAACACTAATAACACTATCAATCTTCTTATTTCTTGATAACAATATACAAAATTTAGCAAAACAAGAACACTAATAACACTATCAATCTTCTCATTTCTTGATAACAATATACAAAATTTAGCAAAACAAGAACACTAATAACACTATCAATCTTCTCATTTCTTGATAACAATATACAAAATTTAGCAAAACAAGAACACTTTTAACACTATCAATCTTCTCATTTCTTGATAACAATATACAAAATTTAGCAAAACAAGAACACTAGTAACACTATCAATCTTCTCATTTTTTGATAACAATATAGAAAATTTAGCAAAACAAGAACACTAATAACACTATCAATCTTCTCATTTCTTGACAACAATATACAAAATTTAGCGAAACAAGAACACTAATAACACTATCAATCTTCTCATTTCTTGATAACAATATACAAAATTAGCAAAACAAGAACACTAATAACACTATCAATCTTCTAATTTCTAGATAACAATATACAAAATTTAGCAAAACAACAACACTAATAACACTATCAATCTTCTCATTTCTTGATAACAATATACAAATTTAGCAAAACAAGAACACTAATAACACTATCAATCTTCTCATTTCTTGATAACAATATACAAAATTTAGCATAACAAGAACACTAACAACATTATCAATCTCCTTATTTCTTGATAACAATATACAAAATTTAGCAAAACAAGAACACTAAGAACACTATCAATCTTCTCATTTCTTGATAACAATATACAAAATTTAGCAAAACAAGAACACTAATAACACTATCAATCTTCTCATTTGTTGATAACAATATACAAAATTTAGCAAAACAAGAACACTAATAACACTATCAATCTTCTCATTTGTTGATAACAATATACAAAATTTAGCAAAACAAGAACACTAATAACACTATCAATCTTTTCAATTTTTCATAACAATATACAGGTAAGTATGCTAAGAAAAAAGAAGCAAAAAAATAACTCACGAAATAGAGTCCTGAAGATGTGCGTACGGATATAGGAAGCAGCGGTGTGGCCTTTGAAGCCATCATAAATTCCAACGAATAGTGCGTCATGGCTTACATCGTCGTAGTTGTGATCTTCCATATCCTTATTTGACTAACAGAAGCCATGGAGAATTCCCCATGGCAATGCCTTTCATTTTTGGGAGATTTTGGTAAAGGGTCAGCGTTAAATGTTTCTTGATAACAAGAACACTAATAACACTATCAATCTTCTCATTTCTTGATAACAATATACAAAAATTAGCAAAACAAGAACACTAATAACACTATCAATCTTCTCATTTCTTGATAACAATATACAAAATTTAGCAAAACAAGAACACTAATAACACTATCAATCTTCTCATTTCTTGATAACAATATACAAAATTTAGCAAAACAAGAACACTAATAACACTATCAATCTTCTCATTTCTTGATAACAATATACAAAATTTAGCAAAACAAGAACACTAATAACACTATCAATCTTTTCATTTTTCATAACAATATACAGGTAAGTATGCTAAGAAAAAAGAAGCAAAAAAATAACTCACGTAATAGAGTCCTAAAGATGTGCGTACGGATATAGGAAGCAGCGGTGTGGCCTTTGAAGCCATCATAAATTCCAACGAACAGTGCGTCATGGCTTACACCGTCCTAGTTGTGATCTTCCATATCCTTATTTGACTAACAGAAGCCATGGAGAATTCCCCATGGCAATGCCTTTCATTTTTGGGAGATTTTGGTAAAAGGTCAGCGTTAAATGTTTCTTGATAACAAGAACACTAATAACACTATCAATCTTCTCATTTCTTGATAACAATATACAAAAATTAGCAAAACAAGAACACTAATAACACTATCAACCTTCTCATTTCTTGATAACAATATACAAAATTTAGCAAAACAAGAACACTAATAACACTATCAATCTTCTCATTTCTTGATAAGAATATACAAAATTTAGCAAAACAAGAACACTAATAACACTATCAATCTTCTTATTTCTTGATAACAATATACAAAATTTAGCAAAACAAAAACACTAATAACACTATCAATCTTCTCATTTCTTGATAACAATATACAAAATTTAGCAAAACAAGAACACTAATAACACTATCAATCTTCTCATTTCTTGACAACAATATACAAAATTTAGCGAAACAAGAACACTAATAACACTATCAATCTTCTCATTTCTTGATAACAATATACAAAATTAGCAAAATAAGAACACTAATAACACTATCAATCTTCTAATTTCTAGATAACAATATACAAAATTTAGCAAAACAACAACACTAATAACACTATCAATCTTCTCATTTCTTGATAACAATATACAAATTTAGCAAAACAAGAACACTAATAACACTATCAATCTTCTCATTTCTTGATAACAATATACAAAACTTAGCAAAACAAGAACACTAACAACATTATCAATCTCCTTATTTCTTTATAACAATATACAAAATTTAGCAAAACAAGAACACTAAAAACACTATCAATATTCTCATTTCTTGATAACAATATACAAAATTTAGCAAAATAAGAACACTAATAACACTATCAATCTTCTCATTTCTTGATAACAATATACAAAATTTAGCAAAACAAGAACACTAATAACACTATCAATCTTTGCATTTCTTCATAACAATATACAGGTAAGTATGCTAAGAAAAAAGAAGCAAAAAAGTTACTCACGTAATAGAGTCCTAAAGATGTGCGTACGGATATAGGAAGCAGCGGTGTGGCCTTTGAAGCCATCATAAATTCCAACGAATAGTGCGTCATGGCTTACATCGTCCTAGTTGTGATCTTCCATATCCTTATTTGATTAACAGAAGCCATGGAGAATTCCCCATGGCAATGCCTTTCATTTTTGGGAGATTTTGGTAAAGGGTCAGCGTTAAATGTTTCTTGATAACAAGAACACTAATAACACTATCAACCTTCTCATTTCTTGATAACAATATACAAAAATTAGCAAAATAAGAACACTAATAACACTATCAATCTTCTCATTTCTTGATAACAATATACAAAATTTAGCAAAACAAGAACACTAATAACACTATCAATCTTCTTATTTCTTGATAACAATATACAAAATTTAGCAAAACAAGAACACTAATAACACTATCAATCTTCTCATTTCTTGATAACAATATACAAAATTTAGCAAAACAAGAACACTAATAACACTATCAATCTTCTCATTTCTTGATAACAATATACAAAATTTAGCAAAACAAGAACACTAATAACACTATCAATCTTCTCATTTCTTGATAACAATATACAAAATTTAGCAAAACAAGAACACTAATAACACTATCAATCTTTTCATCTTTTCATAACAATATACAGGTAAGTATGCTAAGAAAAAAGAAGCAAAAAAATAACTCACGTAATAGAGTCCTAAAGATGTGCGTACGGATATAGGAAGCAGCGGTGTGGCCTTTGAAGCCATCATAAATTCCAACGAACAGTGCGTCATGGCTTACACCGTCCTAGTTGTGATCTTCCATATCCTTATTTGACTAACAGAAGCCATGGAGAATTCCCCATGGCAATGCCTTTCATTTTTGGGAGATTTTGGTAAAAGGTCAGCGTTAAATGTTTCTTGATAACAAGAACACTAATAACACTATCAATCTTCTCATTTCTTGATAACAATATACAAAAATTAGCAAAACAAGAACACTAATAACACTATCAACCTTCTCATTTCTTGATAACAATATACAAAATTTAGCAAAACAAGAACACTAATAACACTATCAATCTTCTCATTTCTTGATAAGAATATACAAAATTTAGCAAAACAAGAACACTAATAACACTATCAATCTTCTTATTTCTTGATAACAATATACAAAATTTAGCAAAACAAGAACACTAATAACACTATCAATCTTCTCATTTCTTGATAACAATATACAAAATTTAGCAAAACAAGAACACTAATAACACTATCAATCTTCTCATTTCTTGATAACAATATACAAAATTTAGCAAAACAAGAACACTAATAACACTATCAATCTTCTCATTTCTTGATAACAATATACAAAAGTTAGCAAAACAAGAACACTAGTAACACTATCAATCTTCTTATTTTTTAATAACAATATACAAAATTTAGCAAAACAAGAACACTAATAACACTATCAATCTTCTCATTTCTTGACAACAATATACAAAATTTAGCGAAACAAGAACACTAATAACACTATCAATCTTCTCATTTCTTGATAACAATATACAAAATTAGCAAAATAAGAACACTAATAACACTATCAATCTTCTAATTTCTAGATAACAATATACAAAATTTAGCAAAACAACAACACTAATAACACTATCAATCTTCTCATTTCTTGATAACAATATACAAATTTAGCAAAACAAGAACACTAATAACACTATCAATCTTCTCATTTCTTGATAACAATATACAAAATTTAGCAAAACAAGAACACTAACAACATTATCAATCTCCTTATTTCTTGATAACAATATACAAAATTTAGCAAAACAAGAACACTAAAACACTATCAATCTTCTCATTTCTTGATAACAATATACAAAATTTAGCAAAACAAGAACACTAATAACACTATCAATCTTCTCATTTCTTGATAACAATATACAAAATTTAGCAAAACAAGAACACTAATAACACTATCAATCTTTCATTTCTTCATAACAATATACAGGTAAGTATGCTAAGAAAAAAGAAGCAAAAAGTTACTCACGTAATAGAGTCCTAAAGATGTGCGTACGGATATAGGAAGCAGCGGTGTGGCCTTTGAAGCCATCATAAATTCCAACGAATAGTGCGTCATGGCTTACATCGTCCTAGTTGTGATCTTCCATATCCTTATTTGACTAACAGAAGCCATGGAGAATTCCCCATGGCAATGCCTTTCATTTTTGGGAGATTTTGGTAAAGGGTCAGCGTTAAATGTTTCTTGATAACAAGAACACTAATAACACTATCAATCTTCTAATTTCTTGATAACAATATACAAAAATTAGCAAAACAAGAACACTAATAACACTATCAATCTTCTCATTTCTTGATAACAATATACAAAATTTAGCAAAACAAGAACACTAATAACACTATCAATCTTCTTATTTCTTGATAACAATATACAAAATTTAGCAAAACAAGAACACTAATAACACTATCAATCTTCTCATTTCTTGATAACAATATACAAAATTTAGCAAAACAAGAACACTAATAACACTATCAATCTTCTCATTTCTTGATAACAATATACAAAATTTAGCAAAACAAGAACACTAATAACACTATCAATCTTCTCATTTCTTGATAACAATATACAAAATTTAGCAAAACAAGAACACTAATAACACTATCAATCTTTTCATTTTTCATAACAATATACAGGTAAGTATGCTAAGAAAAAAGAAGCAAAAAAATAACTCACGTAATAGAGTCCTAAAGATGTGCGTACGGATATAGGAAGCAGCGGTGTGGCCTTTGAAGCCATCATAAATTCCAACGAACAGTGCGTCATGGCTTACACCGTCCTAGTTGTGATCTTCCATATCCTTATTTGACTAACAGAAGCCATGGAGAATTCCCCATGGCAATGCCTTTCATTTTTGGGAGATTTTGGTAAAGGTCAGCGTTAAATGTTTCTTGATAACAAGAACACTAATAACACTATCAATCTTCTCATTTCTTGATAACAATATACAAAAATTAGCAAAACAAGAACACTAATAACACTATCAACCTTCTCATTTCTTGATAACAATATACAAAATTTAGCAAAACAAGAACACTAATAACACTATCAATCTTCTCATTTCTTGATAAGAATATACAAAATTTAGCAAAACAAGAACACTAATAACACTATCAATCTTCTTATTTCTTGATAACAATATACAAAATTTAGCAAAACAAGAACACTAATAACACTATCAATCTTCTCATTTCTTGATAACAATATACAAAATTTAGCAAAACAAGAACACTAATAACACTATCAATCTTCTCATTTCTTGATAACAATATACAAAATTTAGCAAAACAAGAACACTAATAACACTATCAATCTTCTCATTTCTTGATAACAATATACAAAATTTAGCAAAACAAGAACACTAGTAACACTATCAATCTTCTCATTTTTTGATAACAATATACAAAATTTAGCAAAACAAGAACACTAATAACACTATCAATCTTCTCATTTCTTGACAACAATATACAAAATTTAGCGAAACAAGAACACTAATAACACTATCAATCTTCTCATTTCTTGATAACAATATACAAAATTAGCAAAAGAACACTAATAACACTATCAATCTTCTAATTTCTAGATAACAATATACAAAATTTAGCAAAACAACAACACTAATAACACTATCAATCTTCTCATTTCTTGATAACAATATACAAATTTAGCAAAACAAGAACACTAATAACACTATCAATCTTCTCATTTCTTGATAACAATATACAAAATTAGCAAAACAAGAACACTAACAACATTATCAATCTCCTTATTTCTTGATAACAATATACAAATTTAGCAAAACAAGAACACTAACAACACTATCAATCTTCTCATTTCTTGATAACAATATACAAAATTTAGCAAAACAAGAACACTAATAACACTATCAATCTTCTCATTTCTTGATAACAATATACAAAATTTAGCAAAACAAGAACACTAATAACACTATCAATCTTTCATTTCTTCATAACAATATACAGGTAAGTATGCTAAGAAAAAGAAGCAAAAAATTACTCACGTAATAGAGTCCTAAAGATGTGCGTACGGATATAGGAAGCAGCGGTGTGGCCTTTGAAGCCATCATAAATTCCAACGAACAGTGCGTCATGGCTTACATCGTCCTAGTTGTGATCTTCCATATCCTTATTTGAATAACAGAAGCCATGGAGAATTCCCCATGGCAATGCCTTTCATTTTTGGGAGATTTTGGTAAAGGGTCAGCGTTAAATGTTTCTTGATAACAAGAACACTAATAACACTATCAATCTTCTCATTTCTTGATAACAATATACAAAATTAGCAAAACAAGAACACTAATAACACTATCAACCTTCTCATTTCTTGATAACAATATACAAAATTTAGCAAAACAAGAACACTAATAACACTATCAATCTTCTCATTTCTTGATAAGAATATACAAAATTTAGCAAAACAAGAACACTAATAACACTATCAATCTTCTTATTTCTTGATAACAATATACAAAATTTAGCAAAACAAGAACACTAATAACACTATCAATCTTCTCATTTCTTGATAACAATATACAAAATTTAGCAAAACAAGAACACTAATAACACTATCAATCTTCTCATTTCTTGATAACAATATACAAAATTTAGCAAAACAAGAACACTAATAACACTATCAATCTTCTCATTTCTTGATAACAATATACAAAATTTAGCAAAACAAGAACACTAGTAACACTATCAATCTTCTCATTTTTTGATAACAATATACAAAATTTAGCAAAACAAGAACACTAATAACACTATCAATCTTCTCATTTCTTGACAACAATATACAAAATTTAGCGAAACAAGAACACTAATAACACTATCAATCTTCTCATTTCTTGATAACAATATACAAAATTAGCAAAACAAGAACACTAATAACACTATCAATCTTCTAATTTCTAGATAACAATATACAAAATTTAGCAAAACAACAACACTAATAACACTATCAATCTTCTCATTTCTTGATAACAATATACAAATTTAGCAAAACAAGAACACTAATAACACTATCAATCTTCTCATTTCTTGATAACAATATACAAAATTTAGCAAAACAAGAACACTAACAACATTATCAATCTCCTTATTTCTTGATAACAATATACAAATTTAGCAAAACAAGAACACTAAAAACACTATCAATCTTCTCATTTCTTGATAACAATATACAAAATTTAGCAAAACAAGAACACTAATAACACTATCAATCTTCTCATTTCTTGATAACAATATACAAAATTTAGCAAAACAAGAACACTAATAACACTATCAATCTTTTCATTTCTTCATAACAATATACAGGTAAGTATGCTAAGAAAAAAGAAGCAAAAAAATAACTCACGTAATAGAGTCCTAAAGATGTGCGTACGGATATAGGAAGCAGCGGTGTGGCCTTTGAAGCCATCATAAATTCCAACGAACAGTGCGTCATGGCTTACATCGTCCTAGTTGTGATCTTCCATATCCTTATTTGACTAACAGAAGCCATGGAGAATTCCCCATGGCAATGCCTTTCATTTTTGGGAGATTTTGGTAAAGGGTCAGCGTTAAATGTTTCTTGATAACAAGAACACTAATAACACTATCAATCTTCTCATTTCTTGATAACAATATACAAAAATTAGCAAAACAAGAACACTAATAACACTATCAATCTTCTCATTTCTTGATAACAATATACAAAATTTAGCAAAACAAGAACACTAATAACACTATCAATCTTCTCATTTCTTGATAACAATATACAAAATTTAGCAAAACAAGAACACTAATAACACTATCAATCTTCTCATTTCTTGATAACAATATACAAAATTTAGCAAAACAAGAACACTAATAACACTATCAATCTTCTCATTTCTTGATAACAATATACAAAATTTAGCAAAACAAGAACACTAATAACACTATCAATCTTCTCATTTTTGATAACAATATACAAAATTTAGCAAAACAAGAACACTAATAACACTATCAATCTTCTCATTTCTTGATAACAATATACAAAATTTAGCAAAACAAGAACACTAATAACACTATCAATCTTCTCATTTCTTGATAACAATATACAAAATTAGCAAAACAAGAACACTAATAACACTATCAATCTTCTCATTTCTTGATAACAATATACAAAATTTAGCAAAACAAGAACACTAATAACACTATCAATCTTCTCATTTCTTGATAACAATATACAAATTTAGCAAAACAAGAACACTAATAACACTATCAATCTTCTCATTTCTTGATAACAATATACAAAATTTAGCAAAACAAGAACACTAATAACACTATCAATCTTCTCATTTCTTGATAACAATATACAAAATTTAGCAAAACAAGAACACTAATAACACTATCAATCTTCTCATTTCTTGATAACAATATACAAAATTTAGCAAAACAAGAACACTAATAACACTATCAATCTTCTCATTTCTTGATAACAATATACAAAATTTAGCAAAACAAGAACACTAATAACACTATCAATCTTCTCATTTCTTGATAACAATATACAAAATTAGCAAAACAAGAACACTAATAACACTATCAATCTTCTCATTTCTTGATAACAATATACAAAATTTAGCAAAACAAGAACACTAATAACACTATCAATCTTCTCATTTCTTGATAACAATATACAAAATTTAGCAAAACAAGAACACTAATAACACTATCAATCTTCTTATTTCTTGATAACAATATACAAAATTTAGCAAAACAAGAACACTAATAACACTATCAATCTTCTCATTTCTTGATAACAATATACAAAATTTAGCAAAACAAGAACACTAATAACACTATCAATCTTCTCATTTCTTGATAACAATATACAAAATTTAGCAAAACAAGAACACTAATAACACTATCAATCTTCTCATTTCTTGATAACAATATATAAAATTTAGCAAAACAAGAACACTAATAACACTATCAATCTTCTCATTTTTTGATAACAATATACAAAATTTAGCAAAACAAGAACACTAATAACACTATCAATCTTCTCATTTCTTGATAACAATATACAAAATTTAGCAAAACAAGAACACTAATAACACTATCAATCTTCTCATTTCTTGATAACAATATACAAAATTAGCAAAACAAGAACACTAATAACACTATCAATCTTCTCATTTCTTGATAACAATATACAAAATTTAGCAAAACAAGAACACTAATAACACTATCAATCTTCTCATTTCTTGATAACAATATACAAATTTAGCAAAACAAGAACACTAATAACACTATCAATCTTCTCATTTCTTGATAACAATATACAAAATTTAGCAAAACAAGAACACTAACAACACTATCAATCTCCTCATTTCTTGATAACAATATACAAAATTTAGCAAAACAAGAACACTAATAACACTATCAATCTTCTCATTTCTTGACAACAATATACAAAATTTAGCGAAACAAGAACACTAATAACACTATCAATCTTCTCATTTCTTGATAACAATATACAAAATTAGCAAAACAAGAACACTAATAACACTATCAATCTTCTAATTTCTAGATAACAATATACAAAATTTAGCAAAACAACAACACTAAAAACACTATCAATCTTCTCATTTCTTGATAACAATATACAAATTTAGCAAAACAAGAACACTAATAACACTATCAATCTTCTCATTTCTTGATAACAATATACAAAATTTAGCAAAACAAGAACACTAACAACACTATCAATCTCCTCATTTCTTGATAACAATATACAAAATTTAGCAAAACAAGAACACTAAAAACACTATCAATCTTCTCATTTCTTGATAACAATATACAAAATTTAGCAAAACAAGAACACTAATAACACTATCAATCTTCTCATTTCTTGATAACAATATACAAAATTTAGCAAAACAAGAACACTAATAACACTATCAATCTTTTCATTTCTTCATAACAATATACAGGTAAGTATGCTAAGAAAAAAGAAGCAAAAAAATAACTCACGTAATAGAGTCCTAAAGATGTGCGTACGGATATAGGAAGCAGCGGTGTGGCCTTTGAAGCCATCATAAATTCCAACGAACAGTGCGTCATGGCTTACATCGTCCTAGTTGTGATCTTCCATATCCTTATTTGACTAACAGAAGCCATGGAGAATTCCCCATGGCAATGCCTTTCATTTTTGGGAGATTTTGGTAAAGGGTCAGCGTTAAATGTTTCTTGATAACAAGAACACTAATAACACTATCAATCTTCTCATTTCTTGATAACAATATACAAAAATTAGCAAAACAAGAACACTAATAACACTATCAACCTTCTCATTTCTTGATAACAATATACAAAATTTAGCAAAACAAGAACACTAATAACACTATCAATCTTCTCATTTCTTGATAAGAATATACAAAATTTAGCAAAACAAGAACACTAATAACACTATCAATCTTCTTATTTCTTGATAACAATATACAAAATTTAGCAAAACAAGAACACTAATAACACTATCAATCTTCTCATTTCTTGATAACAATATACAAAATTTAGCAAAACAAGAACACTAATAACACTATCAATCTTCTCATTTCTTGATAACAATATACAAAATTTAGCAAAACAAGAACACTAATAACACTATCAATCTTCTCATTTCTTGATAACAATATACAAAATTTAGCAAAACAAGAACACTAATAACACTATCAATCTTCTCATTTTTTGATAACAATATACAAAATTTAGCAAAACAAGAACACTAATAACACTATCAATCTTCTCATTTCTTGACAACAATATACAAAATTTAGCGAAACAAGAACACTAATAACACTATCAATCTTCTCATTTCTTGATAACAATATACAAAATTAGCAAAACAAGAACACTAATAACACTATCAATCTTCTAATTTCTTGATAACAATATACAAAATTTAGCAAAACAAGAACACTAATAACACTATCAATCTTCTCATTTCTTGATAACAATATACAAATTTAGCAAAACAAGAACACTAATAACACTATCAATCTTCTCATTTCTTGATAACAATATACAAAATTTAGCAAAACAAGAACACTAACAACACTATCAATCTCCTTATTTCTTGATAACAATATACAAAATTTAGCAAAACAAGAACACTAATAACACTATCAATCTTCTCATTTCTTGACAACAATATACAAAATTTAGCAAAACAAGAACACTAATAACACTATCAATCTTCTCATTTCTTGATAACAATATACAAAATTAGCAAAACAAGAACACTAATAACACTATCAATCTTCTAATTTCTAGATAACAATATACAAAATTTAGCAAAACAACAACACTAATAACACTATCAATCTTCTCATTTCTTGATAACAATATACAAATTTAGCAAAACAAGAACACTAATAACACTATCAATCTTCTCATTTCTTGATAACAATATACAAAATTTAGCAAAACAAGAACACTAACAACATTATCAATCTCTTATTTCTTGATAACAATATACAAAATTTAGCAAAACAAGAACACTAAAAACACTATCAATCTTCTCATTTCTTGATAACAATATACAAAATTTAGCAAAACAAGAACACTAATAACACTATCAATCTTCTCATTTCTTGATAACAATATACAAAATTTAGCAAAACAAGAACACTAATAACACTATCAATCTTTTCATTTCTTCATAACAATATACAGGTAAGTATGCTAAGAAAAAAGAAGCAAAAAAATAACTCACGTAATAGAGTCCTAAAGATGTGCGTACGGATATAGGAAGCAGCGGTGTGGCCTTTGAAGCCATCATAAATTCCAACGAACAGTGCGTCATGGCTTACATCGTCCTAGTTGTGATCTTCCATATCCTTATTTGACTAACAGAAGCCATGGAGAATTCCCCATGGCAATGCCTTTCATTTTTGGGAGATTTTGGTAAAGGGTCAGCGTTAAATGTTTCTTGATAACAAGAACACTAATAACACTATCAATCTTCTCATTTCTTGATAACAATATACAAAAATTAGCAAAACAAGAACACTAATAACACTATCAACCTTCTCATTTCTTGATAACAATATACAAAATTTAGCAAAACAAGAACACTAATAACACTATCAATCTTCTCATTTCTTGATAACAATATACAAAATTTAGCAAAACAAGAACACTAATAACACTATCAATCTTCTTATTTCTTGATAACAATATACAAAATTTAGCAAAACAAGAACACTAATAACACTATCAATCTTCTCATTTCTTGATAACAATATACAAATTTAGCAAAACAAGAACACTAATAACACTATCAATCTTCTCATTTCTTGATAACAATATACAAAATTTAGCAAAACAAGAACACTAATAACACTATCAATCTTCTCATTTCTTGATAACAATATACAAAATTTAGCAAAACAAGAACACTAATAACACTATCAATCTTCTCATTTTTGATAACAATATACAAAATTTAGCAAAACAAGAACACTAATAACACTATCAATCTTCTCATTTCTTGACAACAATATACAAATTTAGCGAAACAAGAACACTAATAACACTATCAATCTTCTCATTTCTTGATAACAATATACAAAATTAGCAAAACAAGAACACTAATAACACTATCAATCTTCTAATTTCTTGATAACAATATACAAAATTTAGCAAAACAACAACACTAATAACACTATCAATCTTCTCATTTCTTGATAACAATATACAAATTTAGCAAAACAAGAACACTAATAACACTATCAATCTTCTCATTTCTTGATAACAATATACAAAATTTAGCAAAACAAGAACACTAACACTATCAATCTTCTCATTTCTTGATAACAATATACAAAATTTAGCAAAACAAGAACACTAATAACACTATCAATCTTCTCATTTCTTGATAACAATATACAAAATTTAGCAAAACAAGAACACTAATAACACTATCAATCTTCTCATTTCTTGATAACAATATACAAAATTAGCAAAACAAGAACACTAATAACACTATCAATCTTCTCATTTCTTGATAACAATATACAAAATTTAGCAAAACAAGAACACTAAAAACACTATCAATCTTCTCATTTCTTGATAACAATATACAAATTTAGCAAAACAAGAACACTAATAACACTATCAATCTTCTCATTTCTTGATAACAATATACAAAATTTAGCAAAACAAGAACACTAATAACACTATCAATCTTCTCATTTCTTGATAACAATATACAAAATTTAGCAAAACAAGAACACTAATAACACTATCAATCTTCTCATTTCTTGATAACAATATACAAAATTTAGCAAAACAAGAACACTAATAACACTATCAATCTTCTCATTTCTTGATAACAATATACAAAATTTAGCAAAACAAGAACACTAATAACACTATCAATCTTTTCATTTCTTCTTGATAACAATATACAAGTATGCTAAGAAAAAGAAGCAAAAAAAATACTCACGTAATCAGTCCTAAAGATGTGCGTACGGATATAGGAAGCAGCGTTGTGGCCTTTGAAGCCATCATAAATCCAACGAACAGTGCGTCATGGCTTACATCTTCTAGTTGTGATCTTCCATATCCTTATTTGACTAACAACAGAAGCCATGGAGAATTCCCCATGGCAATGCCTTTCATTTTTGGGAGATTTTGTAAGGGTCACCTTAATGTTTCTTGAAAACAAGAACACTAATAACACTATCAATCTTCTCATTTCTTGATAACAATATACAAAATTTAGCAAAACAAGAACACTAATAACACTATCAATCTTCTCATTTCTTGATAACAATATACAAAATTAGCAAACAAGAACACTAATAACACTATCAATCTTCTAATTTCTAGATAACAATATACAAAATTTAGCAAAACAACAACACTAATAACACTATCAATCTTCTCATTTCTTGATAACAATATACAAATTTAGCAAAACAAGAACACTAATAACACTATCAATCTTCTCATTTCTTGATAACAATATACAAAATTTAGCAAAACAAGAACACTAATAACACTATCAATCTTCTCATTTCTTGATAACAATATACAAAATTTAGCAAAACAAGAACACTAATAACACTATCAATCTTCTCATTTCTTGATAACAATATACAAAATTTAGCAAAACAAGAACACTAATAACACTATCAATCTTCTCATTTCTTGATAACAATATACAAAATTTAGCAAAACAAGAACACTAATAACACTATCAATCTTTTCATTTCTTCATAACAATATACAGGTAAGTATGCTAAGAAAAAAGAAGCAAAAAAATAACTCACGTAATAGAGTCCTAAAGATGTGCGTACGGATATAGGAAGCAGCGGTGTGGCCTTTGAAGCCATCATAAATTCCAACGAACAGTGCGTCATGGCTTACATCGTCCTAGTTGTGATCTTCCATATCCTTATTTGACTAACAGAAGCCATGGAGAATTCCCCATGGCAATGCCTTTCATTTTTGGGAGATTTGGTAAAGGGTCAGCGTTAAATGTTTCTTGATAACAAGAACACTAATAACACTATCAATCTTCTCATTTCTTGATAACAATATACAAAAATTAGCAAAACAAGAACACTAATAACACTATCAACCTTCTCATTTCTTGATAACAATATACAAAATTTAGCAAAACAAGAACACTAATAACACTATCAATCTTCTCATTTCTTGATAACAATATACAAAATTTAGCAAAACAAGAACACTAATAACACTATCAATCTTCTCATTTCTTGATAACAATATACAAAATTTAGCAAAACAAGAACACTAATAACACTATCAATCTTCTCATTTCTTGATAACAATATACAAAATTTAGCAAAACAAGAACACTAATAACACTATCAATCTTCTCATTTCTTGATAACAATATACAAAATTTAGCAAAACAAGAACACTAATAACACTATCAATCTTCTCATTTCTTGATAACAATATACAAAATTTAGCAAAACAAGAACACTAATAACACTATCAATCTTCTCATTTCTTGATAACAATATACAAAATTAGCAAAACAAGAACACTAATAACACTATCAATCTTCTCATTTCTTGATAACAATATACAAAATTTAGCAAAACAAGAACACTAATAACACTATCAATCTTCTCATTTCTTGATAACAATATACAAATTTAGCAAAACAAGAACACTAATAACACTATCAATCTTCTCATTTCTTGATAACAATATACAAAATTTAGCAAAACAAGAACACTAATAACACTATCAATCTTCTCATTTCTTGATAACAATATACAAAATTTAGCAAAACAAGAACACTAATAACACTATCAATCTTCTCATTTCTTGATAACAATATACAAATTTAGCAAAACAAGAACACTAATAACACTATCAATCTTCTCATTTCTTGATAACAATATACAAAATTAGCAAAACAAGAACACTAATAACACTATCAATCTTCTCATTTCTTGATAACAATATACAAAATTTAGCAAAACAAGACACTAATAACACTATCAATCTTCTCATTTCTTGATAACAATATACAAATTTAGCAAAACAAGAACACTAATAACACTATCAATCTTCTCATTTCTTGATAACAATATACAAATTTAGCAAAACAAGAACACTAATAACACTATCAATCTTCTCATTTCTTGATAACAATATACAAAATTTAGCAAAACAAGAACACTAATAACACTATCAATCTTCTCATTTCTTGATAACAATATACAAAATTTAGCAAAACAAGAACACTAATAACACTATCAATCTTCTCATTTCTTGATAACAATATACAAAATTTAGCAAAACAAGAACACTAATAACACTATCAATCTTCTCATTTCTTGATAACAATATACAAAATTTAGCAAAACAAGAACACTAATAACACTATCAATCTTCTCATTTCTTGATAACAATATACAAAATTTAGCAAAACAAGAACACTAATAACACTATCAATCTTCTCATTTCTTGATAACAATATACAAAATTTAGCAAAACAAGAACACTAATAACACTATCAATCTTCTCATTTCTTGATAACAATATACAAAATTAGCAAAACAAGAACACTAATAACACTATCAATCTTCTCATTTCTTGATAACAATATACAAAATTTAGCAAAACAAGAACACTAATAACACTATCAATCTTCTCATTTCTTGATAACAATATACAAATTTAGCAAAACAAGAACACTAATAACACTATCAATCTTCTCATTTCTTGATAACAATATACAAAATTTAGCAAACAAGAACACTAATAACACTATCAATCTTCTCATTTCTTGATAACAATATAAAATTTAGCAAAACAAGAACACTAATAACACTATCAATCTTCTCATTTCTTGATAACAATATACAAAATTTAGCAAAACAAGAACACTAATAACACTATCAATCTTCTCATTTCTTGATAACAATATACAAAATTAGCAAAACAAGAACACTAATAACACTATCAATCTTCTCATTTCTTGATAACAATATACAAAATTTAGCAAAACAAGAACACTAATAACACTATCAATCTTCTCATTTCTTGATAACAATATACAAATTTAGCAAAACAAGAACACTAATAACACTATCAATCTTCTCATTTCTTGATAACAATATACAAAATTTAGCAAAACAAGAACACTACTAACACTATCAATCTTCTCATTTCTTGATAACAATATACAAAATTTAGCAAAACAAGAACACTAATAACACTATCAATCTTTTCATTTCTTCATAACAATATACAGGTAAGTATGCTAAGAAAAAAGAAGCAAAAAAATAACTCACGTAATAGAGTCCTAAAGATGTGCGTACGGATATAGGAAGCAGCGGTGTGGCCTTTGAAGCCATCATAATTCCAACGAACAGTGCGTCATGGCTTACATCGTCCTAGTTGTGATCTTCCATATCCTTATTTGACTAACAGAAGCTATGGAGAATTCCCCATGGCAATGCCTTTCATTTTTGGGAGATTTTGGTAAAGGGTCAGCGTTAAATGTTTCTTGATAACAAGAACACTAATAACACTATCAATCTTCTCATTTCTTGATAACAATATACAAAAATTAGCAAAACAAGAACACTAATAACACTATCAATCTTCTCATTTCTTGATAACAATATACAAAATTTAGCAAAACAAGAACACTAATAACACTATCAATCTTCTCATTTCTTGATAACAATATACAAAATTTAGCAAAACAAGAACACTAATAACACTATCAATCTTCTCATTTCTTGATAACAATATACAAAATTTAGCAAAACAAGAACACTAATAACACTATCAATCTTCTCATTTCTTGATAACAATATACAAAATTTAGCAAAACAAGAACACTAATAACACTATCAATCTTCTCATTTCTTGATAACAATATACAAAATTTAGCAAAACAAGAACACTAATAACACTATCAATCTTCTCATTTCTTGATAACAATATACAAAATTTAGCAAAACAAGAACACTAATAACACTATCAATCTTCTCATTTCTTGATAACAATATACAAAATTTAGCAAAACAAGAACACTAATAACACTATCAATCTTCTCATTTCTTGATAACAATATACAAAATTAGCAAAACAAGAACACTAATAACACTATCAATCTTCTCATTTCTTGATAACAATATACAAAATTTAGCAAAACAAGAACACTAATAACACTATCAATCTTCTCATTTCTTGATAACAATATACAAATTTAGCAAAACAAGAACACTAATAACACTATCAATCTTCTCATTTCTTGATAACAATATACAAAATTTAGCAAAACAAGAACACTAATAACACTATCAATCTTCTCATTTCTTGATAACAATATACAAAATTTAGCAAAACAAGAACACTAATAACACTATCAATCTTCTCATTTCTTGATAACAATATACAAAATTTAGCAAAACAAGAACACTAATAACACTATCAATCTTCTCATTTCTTGATAACAATATACAAAATTTAGCAAAACAAGAACACTAATAACACTATCAATCTTCTCATTTCTTGATAACAATATACAAAATTTAGCAAAACAAGAACACTAATAACACTATCAATCTTCTCATTTCTTGATAACAATATACAAAATTAGCAAAACAAGAACACTAATAACACTATCAATCTTCTAATTTCTAGATAACAATATACAAAATTTAGCAAAACAACAACACTAATAACACTATCAATCTTCTCATTTCTTGATAACAATATACAAATTTAGCAAAACAAGAACACTAATAACACTATCAATCTTCTCATTTCTTGATAACAATATACAAAATTTAGCAAAACAAGAACACTAATAACACTATCAATCTTCTCATTTCTTGATAACAATATAAAAATTTAGCAAAACAAGAACACTAAAAACACTATCAATCTTCTCATTTCTTGATAACAATATACAAAATTTAGCAAAACAAGAACACTAATAACACTATCAATCTTCTCATTTCTTGATAACAATATACAAAATTTAGCAAAACAAGAACACTAATAACACTATCAATCTTTTCATTTCTTCATAACAATATACAGGTAAGTATGCTAAGAAAAAAGAAGCAAAAAAATAACTCACGTAATAGAGTCCTAAAGATGTGCGTACGGATATAGGAAGCAGCGGTGTGGCCTTTGAAGCCATCATAAATTCCAACGAACAGTGCGTCATGGCTTACATCGTCCTAGTTGTGATCTTCCATATCCTTATTTGACTAACAGAAGCCATGGAGAATTCCCCATGGCAATGCCTTTCATTTTTGGGAGATTTTGGTAAAGGGTCAGCGTTAAATGTTTCTTGATAACAAGAACACTAATAACACTATCAATCTTCTCATTTCTTGATAACAATATACAAAAATTAGCAAAACAAGAACACTAATAACACTATCAATCTTCTCATTTCTTGATAACAATATACAAAATTTAGCAAAACAAGAACACTAATAACACTATCAATCTTCTCATTTCTTGATAACAATATACAAAATTTAGCAAAACAAGAACACTAATAACACTATCAATCTTCTCATTTCTTGATAACAATATACAAAATTTAGCAAAACAAGAACACTAATAACACTATCAATCTTCTCATTTCTTGATAACAATATACAAATTTAGCAAAACAAGAACACTAATAACACTATCAATCTTCTCATTTCTTGATAACAATATACAAAATTTAGCAAAACAAGAACACTAATAACACTATCAATCTTCTCATTTCTTGATAACAATATACAAAATTTAGCAAAACAAGAACACTAATAACACTATCAATCTTCTCATTTCTTGATAACAATATACAAAATTTAGCAAAACAAGAACACTAATAACACTATCAATCTTCTCATTTCTTGATAACAATATACAAAATTTAGCAAAACAAGAACACTAATAACACTATCAATCTTCTCATTTCTTGATAACAATATACAAAATTTAGCAAAACAAGAACACTAATAACACTATCAATCTTCTCATTTCTTGATAACAATATACAAATTTAGCAAAACAAGAACACTAATAACACTATCAATCTTCTCATTTCTTGATAACAATATACAAAATTTAGCAAAACAAGAACACTAATAACACTATCAATCTTCTCATTTCTTGATAACAATATACAAAATTTAGCAAAACAAGAACACTAATAACACTATCAATCTTCTCATTTCTTGATAACAATATACAAAATTTAGCAAAACAAGAACACTAATAACACTATCAATCTTCTCATTTCTTGATAACAATATACAAATTTAGCAAAACAAGAACACTAATAACACTATCAATCTTCTCATTTCTTGATAACAATATACAAAATTTAGCAAAACAAGAACACTAATAACACTATCAATCTTCTCATTTCTTGATAACAATATACAAAATTTAGCAAAACAAGAACACTAATAACACTATCAATCTTCTCATTTCTTGATAACAATATACAAAATTTAGCAAAACAAGAACACTAAAACACTATCAATCTTCTCATTTCTTGATAACAATATACAAAATTTAGCAAAACAAGAACACTAATAACACTATCAATCTTCTCATTTCTTGATAACAATATACAAAATTTAGCAAACAAGAACACTAATAACACTATCAATCTTCTCATTTCTTGATAACAATACCAAATTTAGCAAAACAAGAACACTAATAACACTATCAATCTTCTCATTTCTTGATAACAATATACAAAATTTAGCAAAACAAGAACACTAATAACACTATCAATCTTCTCATTTCTTGATAACAATATACAAAATTTAGCAAAACAAGAACACTAATAACACTATCAATCTTCTCATTTCTTGATAACAATATACAAAATTAGCAAAACAAGAACACTAATAACACTATCAATCTTCTCATTTCTTGATAACAATATACAAAATTTAGCAAAACAAGAACACTAATAACACTATCAATCTTCTCATTTCTTGATAACAATATACAAATTTAGCAAAACAAGAACACTAATAACACTATCAATCTTCTCATTTCTTGATAACAATATACAAAATTTAGCAAAACAAGAACACTAATAACTATCAATCTTCTTCATTTCTTGATAACAATATAAAATTTAGCAAAACAAGAACACTAATAACACTATCAATCTTCTCATTTCTTGATAACAATATACAAAATTTAGCAAAACAAGAACACTAATAACACTATCATCTTCTCATTTCTTGATAACAATATACAAAATTAGCAAAACAAGAACACTAATAACACTATCAATCTTCTCATTTCTTGATAACAATATACAAAATTTAGCAAAACAAGAACACTAATAACACTATCAATCTTCTCATTTCTTGATAACAATATACAAATTTAGCAAAACAAGAACACTAATAACACTATCAATCTTCTCATTTCTTGATAACAATATACAAAATTTAGCAAAACAAGAACACTAATAACACTATCAATCTTCTCATTTCTTGATAACAATATACAAAATTTAGCAAAACAAGAACACTAATAACACTATCAATCTTCTCATTTCTTGATAACAATATACAAAATTTAGCAAAACAAGAACACTAATAACACTATCAATCTTCTCATTTCTTGATAACAATATACAAAATTTAGCAAAACAAGAACACTAATAACACTATCAATCTTCTCATTTCTTGATAACAATATACAAAATTTAGCAAAACAAGAACACTAATAACACTATCAATCTTCTCATTTCTTGATAACAATATACAAAATTTAGCAAAACAAGAACACTAATAACACTATCAATCTTCTCATTTCTTGATAACAATATACAAAATTTAGCAAAACAAGAACACTAATAACACTATCAATCTTCTCATTTCTTGATAACAATATACAAAATTAGCAAAACAAGAACACTAATAACACTATCAATCTTCTCATTTCTTGATAACAATATACAAAATTTAGCAAAACAAGAACACTAATAACACTATCAATCTTCTCATTTCTTGATAACAATATACAAATTTAGCAAAACAAGAACACTAATAACACTATCAATCTTCTCATTTCTTGATAACAATATACAAAATTTAGCAAAACAAGAACACTAATAACACTATCAATCTTCTCATTTCTTGATAACAATATACAAAATTTAGCAAAACAAGAACACTAATAACACTATCAATCTTCTCATTTCTTGATAACAATATACAAAATTTAGCAAAACAAGAACACTAATAACACTATCAATCTTCTCATTTCTTGATAACAATATACAAAATTTAGCAAAACAAGAACACTAATAACACTATCAATCTTCTCATTTCTTGATAACAATATACAAAATTTAGCAAAACAAGAACACTAATAACACTATCAATCTTCTCATTTCTTGATAACAATATACAAATTTAGCAAAACAAGAACACTAATAACACTATCAATCTTCTCATTTCTTGATAACAATATACAAAATTTAGCAAAACAAGAACACTAATCACTATCAATCTTCTCATTTCTTGATAACAATATACAAAATTAGCAAAACAAGAACACTAATAACACTATCAATCTTCTCATTTCTTGATAACAATATACAAAATTTAGCAAAACAAGAACACTAATAACACTATCAATCTTCTCATTTCTTGATAACAATATACAAATTTAGCAAAACAAGAACACTAATAACACTATCAATCTTCTCATTTCTTGATAACAATATACAAAATTTAGCAAAACAAGAACACTAATAACACTATCAATCTTCTCATTTCTTGATAACAATATACAAAATTAGCAAAACAAGAACACTAATAACACTATCAATCTTCTCATTTCTTGATAACAATATACAAATTTAGCAAAACAAGAACACTAATAACACTATCAATCTTCTCATTTCTTGATAACAATATACAAATTTAGCAAAACAAGAACACTAATAACACTATCAATCTTCTCATTTCTTGATAACAATATACAAAATTTAGCAAAACAAGAACACTAATAACACTATCAATCTTCTCATTTCTTGATAACAATATACAAAATTTAGCAAAACAAGAACACTAATAACACTATCAATCTTCTCATTTCTTGATAACAATATACAAAATTTAGCAAAACAAGAACACTAATAACACTATCAATCTTCTCATTTCTTGATAACAATATACAAAATTAGCAAAACAAGAACACTAATAACACTATCAATCTTCTCATTTCTTGATAACAATATACAAAATTTAGCAAAACAAGAACACTAATAACACTATCAATCTTCTCATTTCTTGATAACAATATACAAATTTAGCAAAACAAGAACACTAATAACACTATCAATCTTCTCATTTCTTGATAACAATATACAAAATTTAGCAAAACAAGAACACTAATAACACTATCAATCTTCTCATTTCTTGATAACAATATACAAAATTAGCAAAACAAGAACACTAATAACACTATCAATCTTCTCATTTCTTGATAACAATATACAAAATTTAGCAAAACAAGAACACTAATAACACTATCAATCTTCTCATTTCTTGATAACAATATACAAAATTTAGCAAAACAAGAACACTAATAACACTATCAATCTTCTCATTTCTTGATAACAATATACAAAATTTAGCAAAACAAGAACACTAATAACACTATCAATCTTCTCATTTCTTGATAACAATATAAAAATTTAGCAAAACAAGAACACTAATAACACTATCAATCTTCTCATTTCTTGATAACAATATACAAAATTTAGCAAAACAAGAACACTAATAACACTATCAATCTTCTCATTTCTTGATAACAATATACAAAATTAGCAAAACAAGAACACTAATAACACTATCAATCTTCTCATTTCTTGATAACAATATACAAAATTTAGCAAAACAAGAACACTAATAACACTATCAATCTTCTCATTTCTTGATAACAATATACAAAATTTAGCAAAACAAGAACACTAATAACACTATCAATCTTCTCATTTCTTGATAACAATATACAAAATTTAGCAAAACAAGAACACTAATAACATATCAATCTTCTCATTTCTTGATAACAATATACAAAATTTAGCAAAACAAGAACACTAATAACACTATCAATCTTCTCATTTCTTGATAACAATATACAAAATTTAGCAAAACAAGAACACTAATAACACTATCATCTTCTCATTTCTTGATAACAATATACAAAATTTAGCAAAACAAGAACACTAATAACACTATCAATCTTCTCATTTCTTGATAACAATATACAAAATTTAGCAAAACAAGAACACTAATAACACTATCAATCTTCTCATTTCTTGATAACAATATACAAAATTTAGCAAAACAAGAACACTAATAACACTATCAATCTTCTCATTTCTTGATAACAATATACAAAATTTAGCAAAACAAGAACACTAATAACACTATCAATCTTCTCATTTCTTGATAACAATATACAAAATTAGCAAAACAAGAACACTAATAACACTATCAATCTTCTCATTTCTTGATAACAATATACAAAATTTAGCAAAACAAGAACACTAATAACACTATCAATCTTCTCATTTCTTGATAACAATATACAAATTTAGCAAAACAAGAACACTAATAACACTATCAATCTTCTCATTTCTTGATAACAATATACAAAATTTAGCAAAACAAGAACACTAATACACTATCAATCTTCTCATTTCTTGATAACAATATACAAAATTTAGCAAAACAAGAACACTAAAACACTATCAATCTTCTCATTTCTTGATAACAATATACAAAATTTAGCAAAACAAGAACACTAATAACACTATCAATCTTCTCATTTCTTGATAACAATATACAAAATTTAGCAAAACAAGAACACTAATAACACTATCAATCTTCTCATTTCTTGATAACAATATACAAAATTTAGCAAAACAAGAACACTAATAACACTATCAATCTTCTCATTTCTTGATAACAATATACAAAATTAGCAAAACAAGAACACTAATAACACTATCAATCTTCTCATTTCTTGATAACAATATACAAAATTTAGCAAAACAAGAACACTAATAACACTATCAATCTTCTCATTTCTTGATAACAATATACAAAATTAGCAAAACAAGAACACTAATAACACTATCAATCTTCTCATTTCTTGATAACAATATACAAAATTTAGCAAAACAAGAACACTAATAACACTATCAATCTTCTCATTTCTTGATAACAATATACAAATTTAGCAAAACAAGAACACTAATAACACTATCAATCTTCTCATTTCTTGATAACAATATACAAAATTTAGCAAAACAAGAACACTAATAACACTATCAATCTTCTCATTTCTTGATAACAATATACAAAATTAGCAAAACAAGAACACTAATAACACTATCAATCTTCTCATTTCTTGATAACAATATACAAAATTTAGCAAAACAAGAACACTAATAACACTATCAATCTTCTCATTTCTTGATAACAATATACAAATTTAGCAAAACAAGAACACTAATAACACTATCAATCTTCTCATTTCTTGATAACAATATACAAAATTTAGCAAAACAAGAACACTAATAACACTATCAATCTTCTCATTTCTTGATAACAATATACAAAATTTAGCAAAACAAGAACACTAATAACACTATCAATCTTCTCATTTCTTGATAACAATATACAAAATTTAGCGAAACAAGAACACTAATAACACTATCAATCTTCTCATTTCTTGATAACAATATACAAAATTAGCAAAACAAGAACACTAATAACACTATCAATCTTCTAATTTCTTGATAACAATATACAAAATTTAGCAAAACAACAACACTAATAACACTATCAATCTTCTCATTTCTTGATAACAATATACAAATTTAGCAAAACAAGAACACTAATAACACTATCAATCTTCTCATTTCTTGATAACAATATACAAAATTTAGCAAAACAAGAACACTAACAACACTATCAATCTTCTCATTTCTTGATAACAATATACAAATTTAGCAAAACAAGAACACTAAAAACACTATCAATCTTCTCATTTCTTGATAACAATATACAAAATTTAGCAAAACAAGAACACTAATAACACTATCAATCTTCTCATTTCTTGATAACAATATACAAAATTTAGCAAAACAAGAACACTAATAACACTATCAATCTTTTCATTTCTTCATAACAATATACAAGTAAGTATGCTAAGAAAAAAGAAGCAAAAAATAACTCACGTAATAGAGTCCTAAAGATGTGCGTACGGATATAGGAAGCAGCGGTGTGGCCTTTGAAGCCATCATAAATCCAACGAACAGTGCGTCATGGCTTACATCGTCCTAGTTGTGATCTTCCATATCCTTATTTGACTAACAGAAGCCATGGAGAATTCCCCATGGCAATGCCTTTCATTTTTGGGAGATTTTGGTAAAGGGTCAGCGTTAAATGTTTCTTGATAACAAGAACACTAATAACACTATCAATCTTCTCATTTCTTGATAACAATATACAAAATTAGCAAAACAAGAACACTAATAACACTATCACCTTCTCATTTCTTGATAACAATATACAAAATTAGCAAAACAACAAAACTAATAACACTATCAATCTTCTCATTTCTTGATAAGAATATACAAATTTAGCAAAACAAGAACACTAATAACACTATCAATCTTCTCATTTCTTGATAACAATATACAAAATTTAGCAAAACAAGAACACTAATAACACTATCAATCTTCTCATTTCTTGATAACAATATACAAAATTTAGCAAAACAAGAACACTAATAACACTATCAATCTTCTCATTTCTTGATAACAATATACAAAATTTAGCAAAACAAGAACACTAATAACACTATCAATCTTCTCATTTCTTGATAACAATATACAAAATTTAGCAAAACAAGAACACTAGTAACACTATCAATCTTCTCATTTTTTGATAACAATATACAAAATTTAGCAAAACAAGAACACTAATAACACTATCAATCTTCTCATTTCTTGACAACAATATACAAAATTTAGCGAAACAAGAACACTAATAACACTATCAATCTTCTCATTTCTTGATAACAATATACAAAATTAGCAAAACAAGAACACTAATAACACTATCAATCTTCTCATTTCTTGATAACAATATACAAAATTTAGCAAAACAACAAAACTAATAACACTATCAATCTTCTCATTTCTTGATAACAATATACAAATTTAGCAAAACAAGAACACTAATAACACTATCAATCTTCTCATTTCTTGATAACAATATACAAAATTAGCAAAACAAGAACACTAATAACACTATCAATCTTCTCATTTCTTGATAACAATATACAAAATTTAGCAAAACAAGAACACTAAAACACTATCAATCTTCTCATTTCTTGATAACAATATACAAAATTTAGCAAAACAAGAACACTAATAACACTATCAATCTTCTCATTTCTTGATAACAATATACAAAATTTAGCAAAACAAGAACACTAATAACACTATCAATCTTCTCATTTCTTGATAACAATATACAGGTAAGTATGCTAAGAAAAAGAAGCAAATAACTCACGTAATAGATCCTAAGATGTGCGTACGGATATAGGACAGCGTGTTGCCTTTGAAGCCATCATAAATCCAACGAACAGTGCGTCATGGCTTACATCGTCCTATTGTGATCTTCCATATCCTTATTTGACTAACAGAAGCCATGGAGAATTCCCATGGCAATGCCTTTCATTTTTGGGAGATTTTGGTAAGGGTCAGCGTTAATGTTTCTTGATAACAAGAACACTAATAACACTATCAATCTTCTCATTTCTTGATAACAATATACAAAAATTAGCAAAACAAGAACACTAATAACACTATCAACCTTCTCATTTCTTGATAACAATATACAAATTTAGCAAAACAAGAACACTAATACACTATCAATCTTCTCATTTCTTGATAACAATATACAAAATTAGCAAAACAAGAACACTAATAACACTATCAATCTTCTCATTTCTTGATAACAATATACAAAATTTAGCAAAACAAGAACACTAATAACACTATCAATCTTCTCATTTCTTGATAACAATATACAAAATTTAGCAAAACAAGACACTAATAACACTATCAATCTTCTCATTTCTTGATAACAATATACAAAATTTGCAAAAAAAAGAAGCAAAAATAACTCACGTAATAGATTCCTAATTTGCGTACGGATATAGGAAGCAGCGGTGTGGCTTTGAAGCCATCTAATCCAACGAACAGTGCGTCTGGCTTCATCTCCTAGTTGTGATCTTCCATATCCTTATTTACTAACAGAAGCCATGGAGAATTCCCCATGGCAATGCCTTTCATTTTTGGGAGATTTTGGTAAAGGGTCAGCAAATGTTTCTTGATAACGAACACTAATAACACTATCAATCTTCTCATTTCTTGATAACAATATACAAAATTAGCAAAACAAGAACACTAATAACACTATCAATCTTCTCATTTCTTGATAACAATATACAAAATTTAGCAAAACAAGACACTAATAACACTATCAATCTTCTCATTTCTTGATAACAATATACAAAATTTAGCAAAACAAGAACACTAATAACACTATCAATCTTCTCATTTCTTGATAACAATATACAAAATTTAGCAAAACAAGAACACTAATAACACTATCAATCTTCTCATTTCTTGATAACAATATACAAAATTTAGCAAAACAAGAACACTAATAACACTATCAATCTTCTCATTTCTTGATAACAATATACAAAATTTAGCAAAACAAGAACACTAATAACACTATCAATCTTCTCATTTCTTGATAACAATATACAAAATTTAGCAAAACAAGAACACTAATAACACTATCAATCTTCTCATTTTTTGATAACATATACAAAATTTAGCAAAACAAGAACACTAATAACACTATCATCTTCTCATTTCTTGACAACAATATACAAAATTTAGCGAAACAAGAACACTAATAACACTATCAATCTTCTCATTTCTTGATAACAATATACAAAATTAGCAAAACAAGAACACTAATAACACTATCAATCTTCTCATTTCTTGATAACAATATACAAATTTAGCAAAACAAGAACACTAATAACACTATCAATCTTCTCATTTCTTGATAACAATATACAAATTTAGCAAAACAAGAACACTAATAACACTATCAATCTTCTCATTTCTTGATAACAATATACAAAATTAGCAAAACAAGAACACTAATAACACTATCAATCTTCTCATTTCTTGATAACAATATACAAAATTTAGCAAAACAAGAACACTAAAACACTATCAATCTTCTCATTTCTTGATAACAATATACAAATTTAGCAAAACAAGAACACTAATAACACTATCAATCTTCTCATTTCTTGATAACAATATACAAATTTTAGCAAAACAAGAACACTAATAACACTATCAATCTTTTCATTTCTTCATAACAATATACAAAAGTATGCTAAGACAAAAGAAGCAAAAAAATAACTCACTTAATAGAGTCCTAAAGATGTGCGTACGGATATAGGAAGCAGCAGGTGGCCTTTGAACCATCATAAAATTCCAACGAACATGCGTCATGGCTTACATCGTCCTAGTTGTGATCTTCCATATCCTTATTTGACTACAGAAGCCATGGAGATTCCCCATGGCATGCCTTTCATTTTTGGGAGATTTTGGTAAAGGGTCAGCGTTAAATGTTTCTTGATAACAAGAACACTAATAACACTATCAATCTTCTCATTTCTTGATAACAATATACAAAATTAGCAAAACAAGAACACTAATAACACTATCAATCTTCTCATTTCTTGATAACAATATACAAAATTTAGCAAAACAAGAACACTAATAACACTATCAATCTTCTCATTTCTTGATAACAATATACAAAATTTAGCAAAACAAGAACACTAATAACACTATCAATCTTCTCATTTCTTGATAACAATATACAAAATTTAGCAAAACAAGAACACTAATAACACTATCAATCTTCTCATTTCTTGATAACAATATACAAATTTAGCAAAACAAGAACACTAAAAACACTATCAATCTTCTCATTTCTTGATAACAATATACAAATTTAGCAAAACAAGAACACTAATAACACTATCAATCTTCTCATTTCTTGATAACAATATACAAAATTTAGCAAAACAAGAACACTAATAACACTATCAATCTTTTCATTTCTTCATAACAATATACAGGTAGTATGCTAAAAAAAAGAAGCAAAAAATAACTCACGTAATAGAGTCCTAAAGATGTGCGTAACGATATAGGAGCAGCGGTGTGGCTTTGAAGCCATCATAAATTCCAACGAACAGTGCGTCATGGCTTACATCGTCCTAGTTGTGATCTTCATATCCTATTTGACTAACAGAAGCCATGGAGAATTCCCCATCAATCCTTTCATTTTGGGAGATTTTGGTAAAGGGTCAGCGTTAAATGTTTCTTGATAACAAGAACACTAATAACACTATCAATCTTCTCATTTCTTGATAACAATATACAAAAATTAGCAAAACAAGAACACTAATAACACTATCACCTTCTCATTTCTTGATAACAATATACAAAATTTAGCAAAACAAGAACACTAATAACACTATCAATCTTCTCATTTCTTGATAACAATATACAAATTTAGCAAAACAAGAACTAATAACACTATCAATCTTCTCATTTCTTGATAACAATATACAAAATTTAGCAAAACAAGAACACTAATAACACTATCAATCTTCTCATTTCTTGATAACAATATACAAAATTTAGCAAAACAAGAACACTAATAACACTATCAATCTTCTCATTTCTTGATAACAATATACAAAATTTAGCAAAACAAGAACACTAATAACACTATCAATCTTCTCATTTTTGATAACAATATACAAAATTTAGCAAAACAAGAACACTAATAACACTATCAATCTTCTCATTTCTTGATAACAATATACAAAATTAGCAAAACAAGAACACTAATAACACTATCAATCTTCTCATTTCTTGATAACAATATACAAATTAGCAAAACAAGAACACTAATAACACTATCGATCTTCTCATTTCTTGATAACAATATACAAAATTTAGCAAAACAAGAACACTAAAAACACTATCAATCTTCTCATTTCTTGATAACAATATACAAAATTTAGCAAAACAAGAACACTAATAACACTATCAATCTTCTCATTTCTTGATAACAATATACAAAATTTAGCAAAACAAGAACACTAATAACACTATCAATCTTTTCATTTCTTGATAACAATATACAGGTATATGCTAAGAAAAAAGAAGCAAAAAATAAATCACGTAATAGAGTCTAAAATGTGCAAACGGATATAGGACAAGCGGTGTGGCCTTGAAGCCATCATATTCCAACGAACAGTGCGTCATGGCTTACATCTCCTAGTTGTGATCTTCCATATCCTTATTTGACTAACAGAAGCCATGGAGAATTCCCCATGGCAATGCCTTTCATTTTTGGAGATTTTGGTAAAGGGTCAGCGTTAAGTTCTTGATAACAAGAACACTAATAACACTATCAATCTTCTCATTTCTTGATAACAATATACAAAATTAGCAAAACAAGAACACTAATAACACTATCACCTTCTCATTTCTTGATAACAATATACAAATTTAGCAAAACAAGAACACTAATAACACTATCAATCTTCTCATTTCTTGATAACATATACAAAATTTAGCAAAACAAGAACACTAATAACACTATCAATCTTCTCATTTCTTGATAACAATATACAAAATTTAGCAAAACAAGAACACTAATAACACTATCAATCTTCTCATTTCTTGATAACAATATACAAAATTTAGCAAAACAAGAACACTAATAACACTATCAATCTTCTCATTTCTTGATAACAATATACAAAATTTAGCAAAACAAGAACACTAATAACACTATCAATCTTCTCATTTCTTGATAACAATATACAAAATTTAGCAAAACAAGAACACTAATAACACTATCAATCTTCTCATTTTTGATAACAATATAAAAATTTAGCAAAACAAGAACACTAATAACACTATCAATCTTCTCATTTCTTGATAACAATATACAAAATTTAGCAAAACAAGAACACTAATAACACTATCAATCTTCTCATTTCTTGATAACAATATACAAAATTAGCAAAACAAGAACACTAATAACACTATCAATCTTCTCATTTCTAGATACAATATACAAAATTTAGCAAAACAAGAACACTAATAACACTATCAATCTTCTCATTTCTTGATAACAATATACAAATTTAGCAAAACAAGAACACTAATAACACTATCAATCTTCTCATTTCTTGATAACAATATACAAATTTAGCAAAACAAGAACACTAATAACACTATCAATCTTCTCATTTCTTGATAACAATATACAAAATTTAGCAAAACAAGAACACTAAAACACTATCAATCTTCTCATTTCTTGATAACAATATACAAAATTTAGCAAAACAAGAACACTAATAACACTATCAATCTTCTCATTTCTTGATAACAATATACAAATTTAGCAAAACAAGAACACTAATAACACTATCAATCTTTTCATTTCTTCATAACAATATACAGGTAAGTATGCAAGAAAAAGAAGCAAAAAATAACTCACGTAATAGAGTCCTAAAGATGTGCGTACGGATATAGGAACAGCGGTTGGCCTTTGAAGCCATCATAAATCCAACGAACATGCGTCATGGCTACATCGTCCTAGTTTGTGATCTTCCATATCCTTATTTGACTAACAGAAGCCATGGAAATTCCCCATGGCAATGCCTTTCATTTTTGGGAGATTTTGGTAAAGGGTCGCGTTAAATGTTTCTTGATAACAAGAACACTAATAACACTATCAATCTTCTCATTTCTTGATAACAATATACAAAATTTAGCAAAACAAGAACACTAATAACACTATCAACCTTCTCATTTCTTGATAACAATATACAAAATTTAGCAAAACAAGAACACTAATAACACTATCAATCTTCTCCTTTCTTGATAACAATATACAAAATTAGCAAAACAAGAACACTAATAACACAATCGATCTTCTCATTTCTTGATAACAATATACAAAATTTAGCAAAACAAGAACACTAATAACACTATCAATCTTCTCATTTCTTGATAACAATATACAAAATTTAGCAAACAAGAACACTAAAAACACTATCAATCTTCTCATTTCTTGATAACAATATAAAATTTAGCAAAACAAGAACACTAATAACACTATCAATCTTCTCATTTCTTGATAACAATATACAAAATTTAGCAAAACAAGAACACTAATAACACTATCAATCTTCTCATTTCTTGATAACAATATACAAAAGTATGCTAAAAAAAAGCAAAAAAATAACTCACGTAATAGAGTCTAAAGATTTGCGTACGGATATAGAAGCAGCAATGTGCCTTTGAAGCCATCATAAATTCACGAACAGTGCGTCATGGCTTCTCGTCCTAGTTGTGATCTTCCATATCCTTATTTACTAACAGAACCATGGAGATTCCCCATGGCAATGCCTTTCATTTTTGGGATTTTTTGATAAAGGTCAGCGTTAAATGTTTCTTGATAACAAGAACACTAATAACACTATCAATCTTCTCATTTCTTGATAACAATATACAAAAATTAGCAAAACAAGAACACTAATAACACTATCAATCTTCTCATTTCTTGATAACAATATACAAAATTTAGCAAAACAAGAACACTAATAACTATCAATCTTCTCATTTCTTGATAACAATATACAAAATTTAGCAAAACAAGAACACTAATACACTATCAATCTTCTCATTTCTTGATAACAATATACAAAATTAGCAAAACAAGAACACTAATAACACTATCACTCTCATTTCTTGATAACAATATACAAAATTTAGCAAAACAAGAACACTAATACACTATCAATCTTCTCATTTTTATAACAATATACAAAATTTAGCAAAACAAGAACACTAATAACACTATCAATCTTCTCATTTCTTGATAACAATATACAAAATTTAGCAAAACAAGAACACTAATAACACTATCAATCTTCTCATTTCTTGATAACAATACAAAATTAGCAAACAAGAACACTAATAACACTATCAATCTTCTCATTTCTTGATAACAATATACAAAATTTAGCAAAACAAGAACACTAATAACACTATCAATCTTCTCATTTCTTGATAACAATATACAAATTTAGCAAAACAAGAACACTAATAACACTATCAATCTTCTCATTTCTTGATAACAATATACAAAATTTAGCAAAACAAGAACACTAATAAACATCAATCTTCTTTTTCTTGATAACAATATACAAAATTTAGCAAAACAAGAACACTAATAACACTATCAATCTTCTCATTTCTTGATAACAATATACAAAATTTAGCAAAACAAGAACACTAATAACACTATCAATCTTCTCATTTCTTGATAACAATATACAAAATTAGCAAAACAAACACTAATAACACTATCAATCTTCTCATTTCTTGATAACAATATACAAAATTTAGCAAAACAAGAACACTAATAACACTATCAATCTTCTCATTTCTTGATAACAATATACAAATTTAGCAAAACAAGAACACTAATAACACTATCAATCTTCTCATTTCTTGATAACAATATACAAATTTAGCAAAACAAGAACACTAATAACACTATCAATCTTCTCATTTCTTGATAACAATATACAAAATTTAGCAAAACAGAACACTAAAAACACTATCAATCTTCTCATTTCTTGATAACAATATACAAATTTAGCAAAACAAGAACACTAATAACACTATCAATCTTCTCATTTCTTGATAACAATATACAAAATTTAGCAAAACAAGAACACTAATAACACTATCAATCTTTCATTTCTTGATAACAATATACAGGTAGTATGCTAAGAAAAAAGAAGCAAAAAAATAACCACGTAATAGAGTCCTAAGATGTGCGTACGGATATAGGAGCAGCGGTGTGGCCTTTGAAGCCATCATAAATTCCAACGACAGTGCGTCATGGCTTACATCGTCCTAGTTGTGATCTTCCATATCTTATTTGACTAACAGAAGCCATGGAGAATTCCCCTGGCAATGCCTTTCATTTTTGGGAGATTTTGGTAAAGGTCAGCGTTAAATGTTTCTTGATAACAAGAACACTAATAACACTATCAATCTTCTCATTTCTTGATAACAATATACAAAATTAGCAAAACAAGAACACTAATAACACTATCAACCTTCTCATTTCTTGATAACAATATACAAATTTAGCAAAACAAGAACACTAATAACACTATCAATCTTCTCATTTCTTGATAACAATATACAAAATTTAGCAAAACAAGAACACTAATAACACTATCAATCTTCTCATTTCTTGATAACAATATACAAAATTTAGCAAAACAGAACACTAATAACACTATCAATCTTCTCATTTCTTGATAACAATATACAAAATAGCAAAACAAGAACACTAATAACACTATCAATCTTCTCATTTCTTGATAACAATATACAAATTTTAGCAAAACAAGAACACTAATAACACTATCAATCTTCTCATTTCTTGATAACAATATACAAAATTTAGCAAAACAAGAACACTAATAACACTATCAATCTCTCATTTCTTGATAACAATATACAAATTTAGCAAAACAAGACACTAATAACACTATCAATCTTCTCATTTCTTGATAACAATATACAAATTTAGCAAAACAAGAACACTAATACACTATCAATCTTCTCATTTCTTGATAACAATATACAAATTTAGCAAAACAAGAACACTAATAACACTATCAATCTTCTCATTTCTTGATAACAATATACAAAATTTAGCAAAACAAGAACACTAATAACACTATCAATCTCCTCATTTCTTGATAACAATATAAAATTTAGCAAAACAAGAACACTAATAACACTATCAATCTTCTCATTTCTTGCAACAATATACAAAATTTAGCAAAACAGAACACTAATAACACTATCAATCTTCTCATTTCTTGATAACAATATACAAAATTAGCAAAACAAGACACTAATAACACTATCAATCTTCTCATTTCTTGATAACAATATACAAAATTTAGCAAAACAAGAACACTAATAACACTATCAATCTTCTCATTTCTTGATAACAATATACAAAATTTAGCAAAACAAGAACACTAATAACACTATCAATCTTCTCATTTCTTGATAACAATATACAAAATTTAGCAAACAAGAACACTATAACACTATCAATCTTCTCATTTCTTGATAACAATATACAAAATTTAGCAAAACAAGAACACTAATAACACTATCAATCTTCTCATTTCTTGACAACAATATACAAAATTTAGCAAAACAAGAACACTAATAACACTATCAATCTTCTCATTTCTTGATAACAATATACAAAATTAGCAAAACAAGAACACTAATAACACTATCAATCTTCTAATTTCTTGATAACAATATACAATTTAGCAAAACAACAACACTAATAACACTATCAATCTTCTCATTTCTTGATAACAATATACAAATTTAGCAAAACAAGAACACTAATAACACTATCAATCTTCTCATTTCTTGATAACAATATACAAATTAGCAAACAAGAACACTAATAACACTATCAATCTTCTCATTTCTTGATAACAATATACAAAATTTAGCAAAACAAGAACACTAAAACACTATCAATCTTCTCATTTCTTGATAACAATATACAAAATTTAGCAAAACAAGAACACTAATAACACTATCAATCTTCTCATTTCTTGATACAATATACAAAATTTAGCAAACAAGAACACTAATAACACTATCAATCTTTTCATTTCTTCATAACAATATACAGGTAGTATGCTAAGAAAAAAGAAGCACAAATAACTCACGTAATAGAGTCCTAAAGATTTGCGTACGGATATAGGAAGCAGCGGTGGGCCTTTGAAGCATCATAAATTCCACGAACAGTGCGTCATGGCTTACATCGTCCTAGTTGTGATCTTCCATATCCTTATTTGACTAAAGAAGCCATGGAGAATTCCCCATGGCAGCCTTTCATTTTTTGGATATTTGGTACAGGGTCACGTTAAATGTTTCTTGATAACAAGAACACTAATAACACTATCAATCTTCTCATTTCTTGATAACAATATACAAAATTAGCAAAACAAGAACACTAATAACACTATCAATCTTCTCATTTCTTGATAACAATATACAAAATTTAGCAAAACAAGAACACTAATAACACTATCAATCTTCTCATTTCTTGACCAATATACAAAATTTAGCAAAACAAGAACACTAATAACACTATCAATCTTCTCATTTCTTGATAACAATATACAAAATTAGCAAAACAAGAACACTAATAACACTATCAATCTTCTCATTTCTTGATAACAATATACAAAATTTAGCAAAACAAGAACACTAATAACACTATCAATCTTCTCATTTCTTGATAACATATACAAAATTAGCAAAACAAGAACACTAATAACACTATCAATCTTCTCATTTCTTGATAACAATATACAAAATTAGCAAAACAAGAACACTAATAACACTATCAATCTTCTCATTTCTTGATAACAATATACAAAATTTAGCAAAACAAGAACACTAATAACACTATCAATCTTCTCATTTCTTGATAACAATATACAAAATTTAGCAAAACAAGAACACTAATAACACTATCAATCTTCTCATTCTTGATAACAATATACAAAATTAGCAAACAAGAACACTAATAACACTATCAATCTTCTCATTTCTTGATAACAATATACAAAATTTAGCAAACAAGAACACTAATAACACTATCAATCTTCTCATTTCTTGATAACAATATACAAATTTAGCAAAACAAGAACACTAATAACACTATCAATCTTCTCATTTCTTGATAACAATATACAAAATTAGCAAAACAAGAACACTAATAACACTATCAATCTTCTCATTTCTTGATAACAATATACAAAATTTAGCAAAACAAGAACACTAAAACACTATCAATCTTCTCATTTCTTGATAACAATATACAAAATTTAGCAAAACAAGAACACTAATAACACTATCAATCTTCTCATTTCTTGATAACAATATACAAAATTTAGCAAAACAAGAACACTAATAACACTATCAATCTTCTCATTTCTTGATAACAA
>NW_026112704.1:0-71861 GCF_024323335.1 Lathyrus oleraceus | reverse complement strand
TGTTAAACCCATGATATTTGATTGAATTGTGTGAATGATGAAGATGTTGTTGTTAAACCTATGAAATTTTATTGAATTGTATGAATGATGAAAATGTTGTTATTAAACCCATGAAATTTGATTGAATTGTGTGAATGATGAAAATGTTGATGTTCAACCTATGAAATTTGATTGAATTGTGTGAAAGAAGAAAAATGTTGTTGTTAAACCCATGAAGTTTGATTTAATTGTGTGAATGATGAAAACGTTGATGTTAAACATATGAAATTTGATTAATATATGCGAATTATGCAGATGCTGGTTTTAAACCTATGAAATTTGATTGAATTGTGTTTATTATGCAAATGTGGTTGTTAAACCCATGAAATTTGATTGAATTGTGTGAATGATGAAGATGTTGTTGTTTAACCTATGAAATTTGATTGAATTGTGTCAGTGATGAAAATGAGGTTGTTAAACTCATGATATTTGATTGAATTGTATGAATTATGAAAACGTTTATCTTAAACCTATGAAATTTGATTGAATTGTGCGAATGATGAAAATGTTGATGTTAAACCTATGAAATTTGATTGATTGTGCGAATGATGAAGAAAATGTTGTTGTCAAACCTATAAAATTTGGTTGAATTGTGTGAATGATTAATATGTTGTTGTTAAAACCTATGAAATTAGATTAAATTGTGTGAATGATGAAAGTCTTGTTGTTAAACCATGATATTTGATTGAATTATGTGAATGATGAAGATGTTGTTGTTAAACCTATGAAATTTTGATTGAATTGATTGAATTATGAAAATGTTGTTATTAAACCCATGAAATTTGATTGAATTGGGTGAATGATGAAAACGTTGATGTTAAACATATGAAATTTGATTGAATTGTGTGAATGATGAAAATGTTGAAGTTAAACCTATGAAATTTGATTGAATTGTGCGAATGATGCAAATGTTGTTGTTAAACCCATGAAATTTGATGGAATTGTGTGAATGATGAAAACGTTGACGTTAAACCAACGAAATTTGATTGAATTGTGTGAATGATGAAGACGTTGTTTTTAAACCTATGAAATTTGATTGAATTGTGTGAATGATGCGAATATTGTTGTTAAACCCATGATATTTGATTGAATTGTGTGAATGATGAAGATGTTATTGTTAAACCTATGAAATTTGATTGAATTGTGTGAATGATGAAAATGTTGTTATTAAACCCATGAAATTTGATTGAATTGTGTGAATGATGAAATGTTGATGTTCAACCCATGATCTTAGATTAATTGTTTGAATGATGAAAATGTTGTTGTTAAGCCCATGATATTTGATTGAATTGTGTGAATGATGAAGATGTTGTTGTTAAACCTATGAAATTTTATTGAATTGTATGAATGATGAAAATGTTGTTATTAACCCATGAAATTTGATTGAATTGTGTGAATGATGAAATGTTGATGTTCAACCTATGAAATTTGATTGAATTGTGTGAAAGAAGAAAAATGTTGTTGTTAAACCCATGAAGTTTGATTTAATTGTGTGAATGATGAAAACGTTGATGTTAAACATATGAAATTTGATTAATATATGCGAATTATGCAGATGCTGGGTTTAAACCTATGAAATTTGATTGAATTGTGTTTATGATGCAAATGTGGTTGTTAAACCCATGAAATTTGATTGAATTGTGTGAATGATGAAGATGTTGTTGTTTAACCTATGAAATTTGATTGAATTGTGTCAGTGATGAAAATGAGGTTGTTAAACTCATGATATTTGATTGAATTGTATGAATATGAAAACGTTTATCTTAAACCTATGAAATTTGATTGAATTGTGCGAATGATGAAAATGTTGATGTTAAACCTATGAAATTTGATTGAATTGTGCGAATGATGAAGAAAATGTTGTTGTCAAACCTATAAAATTTGGTTGAATTGTGTGAATGATTAATATGTTGTTGTTAAACCTATGAAATTAGATTAAATTGTGTGAATGATGAAAGTCTTGTTGTTAAACCCATGATATTTGATTGAATTATGTGAATGATGAAGATGTTGTTGTTAAACCTATGAAATTTGATTGAATTGATTGAATTATGAAAATGTTGTTATTAAACCCATGAAATTTGATTGAATTGGGTGAATGATGAAAACTTTGATGTTAAACATATGAAATTTGATTGAATTGTGTGAATGATGAAAATGTTGAAGTTAAACCTATGAAATTTGATTGAATTGTGCGAATGATGCAAATGTTGTTGTTAAAACCCATGAATTTTGATGGAATTGTGTGAATGATGAAAACGTTGACGTTAAACCAATGAAATTTGATTGAATTGTGTGAATGATGAAGACGTTGTTGTTAAACCTATGAAATTTGATTGAATTGTGTGAATGATGCGAATATTGTTGTTAAACCCATGATATTTGATTGAATTGTGTGAATGATGAAGATGTTATTGTTAAACCTATGAAATTTGATTGAATTGTGTGAATGATGAAAATGCTGTTATTAAACCCATGAAATTTGATTGAATTGTGTGAATGATGAAAATGTTGATGTTCAACCCATGATCTTAGATTAAATTGTTTGAATGATGAAAATGTTGTTGTTAAGCCCATGATATTTGATTGAATTGTGTGAATGATGAAGATGTTGTTGTTAAACCTATGAAATTTTATTGAATTGTATGAATGATGAAAATGTTGTTATTAAACCCATGAAATTTGATTGAATTGTGTGAATGATGAAAATGTTGATGTTCAACCTATGAAATTTGATTGAATTGTGTGAAAGAAGAAAAATGTTGTTGTTAAACCCATGAAGTTTGATTTAATTGTGTGAATGATGAAAACGTTGATGTTAAACATATGAAATTTGATTAATATATGTGAATTATGCAGATGCTGGTTTTAAACCTATGAAATTTGATTGAATTGTGTTTATGATGCAAATGTGGTTGTTAAACCCATGAAATTTGATTGAATTGTGTGAATGATGAAGATGTTGTTGTTTAACCTATGAAATTTGATTGAATTGTGTCAGTGATGAAAATGAGGTTGCTAAACTCATGATATTTGATTGAATTGTATGAATTATGAAAACGTTTATCTTAAACCTATGAAATTTGATTGAATTGTGCGAATGATGAAAATGTTGATGTTAAACCTATGAAATTTGATTGAATTGTGCGAATGATGAAGAAAATGTTGTTGTCAAACCTATAAAATTTGGTTGAATTGTGTGAATGATTAATATGTTGTTGTTAAACCTATGAAATTAGATTAAATTGTGTGAATGATGAAGTCTTGTTGTTAACCCATGATATTTGATTGAATTATGTGAATGATGAAGATGTTGTTGTTAAACCTATGAAATTTGATTGAATTGATTGAATTATGAAAATGTTGTTATTAAACCCATGAAATTTGATTGAATTGGGTGAATGTTGAAAACTTTGATGTTAAACATATGAAATTTTATTGAATTGTGTGAATGTTGAAAATGTTGAAGTTAAACCTATGAAATTTGATTGAATTGTGCGAATGATGCAAATGTTGTTGTTAAACCCATGAAATTTGATGGAATTGTGTGAATGATGAAAACGTTGACGTTAAACCAATGAAATTTGATTGAATTGTGTGAATGATGAAGACGTTGTTGTTAAACCTATGAAATTTGATTGAATTGTGTGAATGATGCGAATATTGTTGTTAAACCCATGATATTTGATTGAATTGTGTGAATGATGAAGATGTTATTGTTAAACCTATGAAATTTGATTGAATTGTGTGAATGATGAAAATGTTGTTATTAAACCCATGAAATTTGATTGAATTGTGTGAATCATGAAAATGTTGATGTTCAACCCATGATCTTAGATTAAATTGTTTGAATGATGAAAATGTTGTTGTTAAGCCCATGATATTTGATTGAATTGTGTGAATGATGAAGATGTTGTTGTTAAACCTATGAAATTTTATTGAATTGTATGAATGATGAAAATGTTGTTATTAAACCCATGAAATTTGATTGAATTGTGTGAATGATGAAAATGTTGATGTTCAACCTATGAAATTTGATTGAATTGTGTGAAAGAAGAAAAATGTTGTTGTTAAACCCATGAAGTTTGACTTAATTGTGTGAATGATGAAAACGTTGATGTTAAACATATGAAATTTGATTAATATATGTGAATTATGCAGATGCTGGTTTTAAACCTATGAAATTTGATTGAATTGTGTTTATGATGCAAATGTGGTTGTTAACCCATGAAATTTGATTGAATTGTGTGAATGATGAAGATGTTGTTGTTTAACCTATGAAATTTGATTGAATTGTGTCAGTGATGAAAATGAGGTTGTTAAACTCATGATATTTGATTGAATTGTATGAATTATGAAAACGTTTATCTTAAACCTATGAAATTTGATTGAATTGTGCGAATGATGAAAATGTTGATGTTAAACCTATGAAATTTGATTGAATTGTGCGAATGATGAAGAAAATGTTGTTGTCAAACCTATAAAATTTGGTTGAATTGTGTGAATGATTAATATGTTGTTGTTAAACCTATGAAATTAGATTAAATTGTGTGAATGATGAAAGTCTTGTTGTTAAACCCATGATATTTGATTGAATTATGTGAATGATGAAGATGTTGTTGTTAAACCTATGAAATTTGATTGAATTGATTGAATTATGAAAATGTTGTTATTAAACCCATGAAATTTGATTGAATTGGGTGAATGATGAAAACGTTGATGTTAAACATATGAAATTTGATTGAATTGTGTGAATGATGAAAATGTTGAAGTTAAACCTATGAAATTTGATTGAATTGTGCGAATGATGCAAATGTTGTTGTTAAACCCATGAAATTTGATGGAATTGTGTGAATGATGAAAAGGTTGACGTTAAACCAATGAAATTTGATTGAATTGTGTGAATGATGAAGACGTTGTTGTTAAACCTATGAAATTTGATTGAATTGTGTGAATGATGCGAATATTGTTGTTAAACCCATGATATTTGATTGAATTGTGTGAATGATGAAGATGTTATTGTTAAACCTATGAAATTTGATTGAATTGTGTGAATGATGAAAATGCTGTTATTAAACCCATGAAATTTGATTGAATTGTGTGAATGATGAAAATGTTGATGTTCAACCCATGATCTTAGATTAAATTGTTTGAATGATGAAAATGTTGTTGTTAAGCCCATGATATTTGATTGAATTGTGTGAATGATGAAGATGTTGTTGTTAAACCTATGAAATTTTATTGAATTGTATGAATGATGAAAATGTTGTTATTAAACCCATGAAATTTGATTGAATTGTGTGAATGATGAAAATGTTGATGTTCAACCTATGAAATTTGATTGAATTGTGTGAAAGAAGAAAAATGTTGTTGTTAAACCCATGAAGTTTGATTTAATTGTGTGAATGATGAAAACGTTGATGTTAAACATATGAAATTTGATTAATATATGCGAATTATGCAGATGCTGGTTTTAAACCTATGAAATTTGATTGAATTGTGTTTATGATGCAAATGTGGTTGTTAAACCCATGAAATTTGATTGAATTGTGTGAATGATGAAGATGTTGTTGTTTAACCTATGAAATTTGATTGAATTGTGTCAGTGATGAAAATGAGGTTGTTAAACTCATGATATTTGATTGAATTGTATGAATTATGAAAACGTTTATCTTAACCTATGAAATTTGATTGAATTGTGCGAATGATGAAAATGTTGATGTTAAACCTATGAAATTTGATTGAATTGTGCGAATGATGAAGAAAATGTTGTTGTCAAACCTATAAAATTTGGTTGAATTGTGTGAATGATTAATATGTTGTTGTTAAACCTATGAAATTAGATTAAATTGTGTGAATGATGAAAGTCTTGTTGTTAAACCCATGATATTTGATTGAATTATGTGAATGATGAAGATGTTGTTGTTAAACCTATGAAATTTGATTGAATTGATTGAATTATGAAAATGTTGTTATTAAACCCATGAAATTTGATTGAATTGGGTGAATGATGAAAACTTTGATGTTAAACATATGAAATTTGATTGAATTGTGTGAATGATGAAAATGTTGAAGTTAAACCTATGAAATTTGATTGAATTGTGCGAATGATGCAAATGTTGTTGTTAAACCCATGAAATTTGATGGAATTGTGTGAATGATGAAAACGTTGACTTTAAACCAATGAAATTTGATTGAATTGTGTGAATGATGAAGACGTTGTTGTTAAACCTATGAAATTTGATTGAATTGTGTGAATGATGCGAATATTGTTGTTAAACCCATGATATTTGATTGAATTGTGTGAATGATGAAGATGTTATTGTTAAACCTATGAAATTTGATTGAATTGTGTGAATGATGAAAATGCTGTTATTAAACCCATGAAATTTGATTGAATTGTGTGAATGATGAAAATGTTGATGTTCAACCCATGATCTTAGATTAAATTGTTTGAATGATGAAAATGTTGTTGTTAAGCCCATGATATTTGATTGAATTGTGTGAATGATGAAGATGTTGTTGTTAAACCTATGAAATTTTATTGAATTGTATGAATGATGAAAATGTTGTTATTAAACCCATGAAATTTGATTGAATTGTGTGAATGATGAAAATGTTGATGTTCAACCTATGAAATTTGATTGAATTGTGTGAAAGAAGAAAAATGTTGTTGTTAAACCCATGAAGTTTGATTTAATTGTGTGAATGATGAAAACGTTGATGTTAAACATATGAAATTTGATTAATATATGCGAATTATGCAGATGCTGGTTTTAAACCTATGAAATTTGATTGAATTGTGTTTATGATGCAAATGTGGTTGTTAAACCCATGAAATTTGATTGAATTGTGTGAATGATGAAGATGTTGTTGTTTAACCTATGAAATTTGATTGAATTGTGTCAGTGATGAAAATGAGGTTGTTAAACTCATGATATTTGATTGAATTGTATGAATTATGAAAACGTTTATCTTAAACCTATGAAATTTGATTGAATTGTGCGAATGATGAAAATGTTGATGTTAAACCTATGAAATTTGATTGAATTGTGCGAATGATGAAGAAAATGTTGTTGTCAAACCTATAAAATTTGGTTGAATTGTGTGAATGATTAATATGTTGTTGTTAAACCTATGAAATTAGATTAAATTGTGTGAATGATGAAAGTCTTGTTGTTAAACCCATGATATTTGATTGAATTATGTGAATGATGAAGATGTTGTTGTTAAACCTATGAAATTTGATTGAATTGATTGAATTATGAAAATGTTGTTATTAAACCCATGAAATTTGATTGAATTGGGTGAATGATGAAAACTTTGATGTTAAACATATGAAATTTGATTGAATTGTGTGAATGATGAAAATGTTGAAGTTAAACCTATGAAATTTGATTGAATTGTGCGAATGATGCAAATGTTGTTGTTAAACCCATGAAATTTGATGGAATTGTGTGAATGATGAAAACGTTGACGTTAAACCAATGAAATTTGATTGAATTGTGTGAATGATGAAGACGTTGTTGTTAAACCTATGAAATTTGATTGAATTGTGTGAATGATGCGAATATTGTTGTTAAACCCATGATATTTGATTGAATTGTGTGAATGATGAAGATGTTATTGTTAAACCTATGAAATTTGATTGAATTGTGTGAATGATGAAAATGTTGTTATTAAACCCATGAAATTTGATTGAATTGTGTGAATGATGAAAATGTTGATGTTCAACCCATGATCTTAGATTAAATTGTTTGAATGATGAAAATGTTGTTGTTAAGCCCATGATATTTGATTGAATTGTGTGAATGATGAAGATGTTGTTGTTAAACCTATGAAATTTTATTGAATTGTATGAATGATGAAAATGTTGTTATTAAACCCATGAAATTTGATTGAATTGTGTGAATGATGAAAATGTTGATGTTCAACCTATGAAATTTGATTGAATTGTGTGAAAGAAGAAAAATGTTGTTGTTAAACCCATGAAGTTTGATTTAATTGTGTGAATGATGAAAACGTTGATGTTAAACATATGAAATTTGATTAATATATGCGAATTATGCAGATGCTGGTTTTAAACCTATGAAATTTGATTGAATTGTGTTTATGATGCAAATGTGGTTGTTAAACCCATGAAATTTGATTGAATTGTGTGAATGATGAAGATGTTGTTGTTTAACCTATGAAATTTGATTGAATTGTGTCAGTGATGAAAATGAGGTTGTTAAACTCATGATATTTGATTGAATTGTATGAATTATGAAAACGTTTATCTTAAACCTATGAAATTTGATTGAATTGTGCGAATGATGAAAATGTTGATGTTAAACCTATGAAATTTGATTGAATTGTGCGAATGATGAAGAAAATGTTGTTGTCAAACCTATAAAATTTGGTTGAATTGTGTGAATGATTAATATGTTGTTGTTAAACCTATGAAATTAGATTAAATTGTGTGAATGATGAAAGTCTTGTTGTTAAACCCATGATATTTGATTGAATTATGTGAATGATGAAGATGTTGTTGTTAAACCTATGAAATTTGATTGAATTGATTGAATTATGAAAATGTTGTTATTAAACCCATGAAATTTGATTGAATTGGGTGAATGTTGAAAACTTTGATGTTAAACATATGAAATTTGATTGAATTGTGTGAATGATGAAAATGTTGAAGTTAAACCTATGAAATTTGATTGAATTGTGCGAATGATGCAAATGTTGTTGTTAAACCCATGAAATTTGATGGAATTGTGTGAATGATGAAAACTTTGACGTTAAACCAATGAAATTTGATTGAATTGTGTGAATGATGAAGACGTTGTTGTTAAACCTATGAAATTTGATTGAATTGTGTGAATGATGCGAATATTGTTGTTAAACCCATGTTATTTGATTGAATTGTGTGAATGATGAAGATGTTATTGTTAAACCTATGAAATTTGATTGAATTGTGTGAATGATGAAAATGTTGTTATTAAACCCATGAAATTTGATTGAATTGTGTGAATGATGAAAATGTTGATGTTCAACCCATGATCTTAGATTAAATTGTTTGAATGATGAAAATGTTGTTGTTAAGCCCATGATATTTGATTGAATTGTGTGAATGATGAAGATGTTGTTGTTAAACCTATGAAATTTTATTGAATTGTATGAATGATGAAAATGTTGTTATTAAACCCATGAAATTTGATTGAATTGTGTGAATGATGAAAATGTTGATGTTCAACCTATGAAATTTGATTGAATTGTGTGAAAGAAGAAAAATGTTGTTGTTAAACCCATGAAGTTTGATTTAATTGTGTGAATGATGAAAACGTTGATGTTAAACATATGAAATTTGATTAATATATGCGAATTATGCAGATGCTGGTTTTAAACCTATGAAATTTGATTGAATTGTGTTTATGATGCAAATGTGGTTGTTAAACCCATGAAATTTGATTGAATTGTGTGAATGATGAAGATGTTGTTGTTTAACCTATGAAATTTGATTGAATTGTGTCAGTGATGAAAATGAGGTTGTTAAACTCATGATATTTGATTGAATTGTATGAATTATGAAAACGTTTATCTTAAACCTATGAAATTTGATTGAATTGTGCGAATGATGAAAATGTTGATGTTAAACCTATGAAATTTGATTGAATTGTGCGAATGATGAAGAAAATGTTGTTGTCAAACCTATAAAATTTGGTTGAATTGTGTGAATGATTAATATGTTGTTGTTAAACCTATGAAATTAGATTAAATTGTGTGAATGATGAAAGTCTTGTTGTTAAACCCATGATATTTGATTGAATTATGTGAATGATGAAGATGTTGTTGTTAAACCTATGAAATTTGATTGAATTGATTGAGTTATGAAAATGTTGTTATTAAACCCATGAAATTTGAATGAATTGGGTGAATGATGAAAACGTTGATGTTAAACATATGAAATTTGATTGAATTGTGTGAATGATGAAAATGTTGAAGTTAAACCTATGAAATTTGATTGAATTGTGCGAATGATGCGAATGTTGTTGTTAAACCCATGAAATTTGATGGAATTGTGTGAATGATGAAAACGTTGACGTTAAACTAATGAAATTTGATTGAATTGTGTGAATGATGAAGACGTTGTTGTTAAACCTATGAAATTTGATTGAATTGTGTGAATGATGCGAATATTGTTGTTAAACCCATGATATATGATTGAATTGTGTGAATGATGAAGATGTTGTTGTTAAACCTATGTAATTTTATTAAATTGTGTGAATGATGAAAATGTTGATGTTAAACCTACGAAATTTGATCGAATGATGCGAATGATGAAGAATATGTTGTTGTTAAACCTATGAAATTTGATTGAATAATGCGAATGATGAAGATGTTGTTGCTAAACCTATGACATTTGATTGAATTGTGTGAAGGATGAAAATGTTGTTGTTACACGAATGATATTTGATTGAATTGTGTGAATGATGAATATGTTGTTGTTAAACCTATGAAATTAGATTAAATTGTGTGAATGATGAAAGTCTTGTTGTTAAACCCATGATATTTGATTGAATTGTGTGAGTGATGAAGATTTCGTTGTTAAACCTATGAAATTTGATTGAATTGATTGAATTATGAAAATGTTGTTATTAAACCCTATGAAATTTGATTGAATAATGCGAATGATGAAGATGTTGTTGCTAAAGCTATGACATTTGATTGAATTGTGTGAATGATGAAAATGTTGTTGTTAAACTTATGAAATTTGATTGAATTGTGTGAATGATGAAAATGTTGTTGTTAAACTTTAAAAATTTGATTGAATTGTGTGAATGATGAAAATGTTGATGTTAAACCTATGAAATTTGATTGAGTTGTGCGAATGATGCAAATGTTGTTGTTCAACCCATGAAATTAGATGGAATTGTATGAATGATGAAAACGTTGACGTTAAACCAATGAAATTTGATTGAATTGTGTGAATGATGAAGACGTTGTTGTTAAACCTATGAAATTTGATTGAATTGTGTGAATGATGCAAATGTTGTTGTTAAACCCATGATATTTGATTGAATTGTGTGAATGATGAAGATGTTGTTGTTAAACCTATGTAATTTTATTGAATTGTGTGAATGATGAAAATGTTGATGTTAAACCTATGAAAATTGATCGAATGATGCGAATGATGAAGAATATGTTGTTGTTAAACCTATGAAATTTGATTAATATATGCGAATGATGCCGATGCTGGTTTTAAACCTATGAAATTTGATTGATTTGTGTTTATGATGCAAATGTGGTTGTTAAACCCATGAAATTTGATTGAATTGTGTGAATGATGAAGATGTTGTTGGATAACCTATGAAAATTTTATTGAATTGTGTCAATGATGAAAATGAGGTTGTTAAACTCAATATATTTGATTGAATTGTATGAATTATGAAAACATTTATCTTAAACCTATGAAATTTGATTGAATTGTGTTAATGATGAAAATGTTGATGTTAAACCTATGAAATTTGATTGAATTGTGCGAATGATGAAGAAAATGTTGTTGTCAAACCTATAAAATTTGATTGAATTGTGTGAATGACGAATATGTTTTTGTTAAACCTATGTAATTAGATTAAATTGTGTGAATGATGAAAGTCTTATTGTTAAACCCATGATATTTGATTGAATTGTGTGAATGATGAAGATGTTGTTGTTAAATCTATGAAATTTGATTGAATTGATTGAATTATGAAAATGTTGTTATTAAACCTATGAAATTTGATTGAGTTGGGTGAATGATGAAAACGTTGATGTTAAACATATGATATTTGATTGAATAGTGTGAATGATGAAAATGTTGATGTTAAACCTATGAAATTTGATTGAATTGTGCGAATGATGCAAATGTTGTTGTTAAACCCATGAAATTTGATGGAATTGTGTGAATGATGAAAACGTTGACGTTAAACCAGTGAAATTTGATTGAATTGTGTGAATGATGAAGACGTTGTTGTTAAACCTATGAAATTTGATTGAATTGTGTGAATGATGCAAATTGTAACACCCTTCTAAAATACCCCAATAATAATTAAAACAACAAATATAAATCAGAGTAGATATGCAATTTAAGGGTGTCACACTTGACACTTCACACCATTCACCAAAATAGTTTATCATGCTCATTTATTAATCAAAATAAAACATTGCACAATTCGCAGCGGATATGCAAACCATGTAACACATTACATGTAAAATTATTCAACGACCAAATGAAACAAAGTAAACATCCCGTCCCGATGTTACATCTACCAGAGCATGACCCACTAAGGAACTACACTAGGCTTCAAACACTAGCTTCTACTCAATCACTGCTCGTTACCTGAAACATAGTTGTAAGGGTGAGTTCCTCAATCGATATAATAAGCATTATAAAATATCATGTAATGCTAAGTAATTTAACACATTTCATCACCCAAATCAGATCACACATTCAGCAACGGCAACATCAACTCAAAATCATAATCATACTCAATCCAACATAAAACACACGTATAATATTGGAATACATCCATTCATATTATACGCCATACATACATTATGCAATGAGACTCCATGCATGCGGTACCGACTATTCGTGAACATATAGTTCAACCTCACCGATCAAATCCAGATACGGCTACCAAGCTCACTAGTCCCACTCATTTGAGACCTAGTGACTCACATCACTAATTCCTCACCATGGGAATTAGCTACCACCCCAAGGGCTATGCTATGCACGCTAAATCACCTAGCATGCAAACATCAACAACAATCCACAATAACTCATCACTAATTCCTCACCATGGGAATTAGCTACCACCATAAAGGCCATACTATGCACGCTAAATCACCTAGCATGCAACCATCAACAACAATCCACAATGGACATATGCTCACACTCTAAGCCATAAACAGTCCATTCACAATTGCATACATAACAGATACATTCACAGTATTATGCATACCATCATACATCATCAGCATATTTATCACAACATCATATTCATATCATGCCAAATAATCAATCACAGTATTAGCACACTCTACTAATACCTACACTGCTCAAAACAATGGGAAATTGATCCCTCCTATATCCTACACCAATATAGGCCAATCATCAATTGTTCACAATATTTAAAATATCAGTTTTTCTACTTTTCAAACAGTGTTAACCGGTTAACGCCCTGGGTTAACCGGTTAACGCAACACAGAACACGCTTCCTGGCACATTTTAACAGTGTTAACCGGTTAACACCCTGGGTTAACCGGTTAACGCAAGACAGACAGCAATATTTCACAATTCATAACAGTGTTAACCGGTTAACACCCTGGGTTAACCGGTTAACGCAAGAAAAAAGTTATTCCTGCGCTAACACGAAGCAGAATGCAGAATTCTCCGCATTTTCCGCCGTTGGAGGACTTCCGGACCTCCGATTCCAAATCCGTAAAAAGCTACACGTTCGGAAAATCACAACTCACCCAAATATAGATTCAATTACAGCTTTAACATAACTTATTCATCACAATTTTTCAGCACTCATCATCCCAATTAGGGTCAATTCAACGGCTTATTACTACCCATTACATGTTAACCCATAATACCCATTAAACGACGATAAACCCCCCTTACTTGAGTTAATCCGGCAAATCCTTTAGCTTCAAGCTTTTCCCTTCTTCAACCCTCGTTCTCTTGCTCTTCCTCCTTGCCTCTTTCTCACTTTCTGTCGCTTCTCTGGTTTTCACGTGAAAAAACCCTTTTTACCAAATGGAACTCTTTATATATATTCCAACTTATTATTCCAACAATAATAATAATTCCAAATAATATTCCAATTATTTAATTAAATTAATAAATATTCTATTAACTTAAATTAAATAATTATCATATTTTATCGGGGTGTTACACAAATGTTGTTGTTAAACCCATGATATTTGATTGAATTGTGTGAATGATGAAGATGTTGTTGTTAAACCTATGTAATTTTATTGAATTGTGCGAATGATGCGAATGATGAAAAATATGTTGTTGTTAAACCTATGAAATTTGATTGAATAATGCGAATGATGAAGATGTTGTTGCTAAACCTATGACATTTGATTGAATTGTGTGAAGGATGAAAATGTTGTTGTTACACCAATGATATTTGATTGAATTGTGTGAATGATGAAGATGTTGTTGTTAAACCTATGAAATTAGATTGAATTGTGTGAATGATGAAAATGTTGTTATTAAACCCATGAAATTTGATTGAATTGTGTGAATGATGAAAATGTTGATGTTCAACCTATGAAACTCTTTATATATATTCCAACTTATTATTCCAACAATAATACTAATTCCAAATAATATTCCAATTATTTAATTAAATTAATAAATATTCTATTAACTTAAATTAAATAATTATCACATTTTATCGGGGTGTTACAACTCTCCCCCACTAAAAGAGTTTTCGTCCTCGAAAACATACCTCAAGCGAATAACTCAGGATAAGACTCCTTCATCTGACTCTCAAGTTCCCAAGTCACATTGCCACCTGCTGGTCCTCCCCACGCTACCTTTACCAAAGCAATCTCTTTACCCCGCAACTGCTTCAACTCTCGATCCTCGATCCTCATAGGTGATGTTTCAACAGTCAGGTTATCTCTCACCTGTACATCATCTACTTTGACCACATGCGACGGATCAGGAATGTACCTCCTCAACTGAGACACATGAAAAACCTCATGCAAATTCGCAAGTGACGGCGGTAAAGCGATACGATAGGCTACCTCCCCTATCCTCTCCAAAATCTGATAAGGACCAATAAATCGAGGTGTCAATTTCTTCGACTTCAAAGCTCGACCAACCCCAGTTATCGGAGTAACACGAAGAAACACATGATCTCCCTCTTGAAACTCAAGTGACTTCCTCCTCTTGTCGTGATAACTCTTCTGACGACTCTGAGCAATCCTCATCTTCTCCTGAATCATCTTAATCTTTTCCGTAGTTTGTTGAACAATCTCCGGTCCAACCACAGCACTCTCACCGGACTCATACCAACATAAAGGTGTCCGACATCTCCTACCATACAAAGCTTCAAACGGTGCCATACCAATGCTCGAATGAAAACTATTGTTGTAGGTAAACTCAATCAAAGGTAAATAACAATCCCAAGCACCTCCCTTTTCCAAAACACAAGCCCTCAAAAGATCCTCCAGTGACTGAATCGTCCTCTCAGTCTGACCATCAGTCTGCGGATGATATGCAGAACTCAATCTCAGCTTAGTTCCCAAAGCCCTCTGCAAACCTTCCCAGAACTTCGATGTAAATCTAGGATCTCTGTCCGAAACAATACTCGACGGAATACCATGCAAACTTACAATCTTCTCAATATACAACTCAGCTAATCTCTCTAACGGATAATCCATTCTGATCGGAATGAAATGAGCCGATTTTGTCAATCTGTCAACAATCACCCAAATAGCTTCAAAATTCTTAATTGTCCTCGGTAAACCAGAAACAAAATCCATACTGATACTATCCCACTTCCACTCTGGAATAGCCAACCGTTGCATTAGCCCAGACGGCTTCTGATGCTCAATCTTTGACTTCTGATAAGTCAAACAAGAATAAACAAAACTCGCAATTTCTCTTTTCATTCCCGGCCACCAAAATAACTTTTTCAAATCATGATACATCTTCGTAGCCCCAGGATGAATACTCAGGCCACTACGATGTCCTTCCTCAAGAATACTCTTCTTAAGTTCGGTAACATCCGGAATACACACCCGATTACCAAATTTCAAAACACCATTCTCATCAACTCTGAATTCACCTCCTTGACCTTGATTCACTAGAGTCAACTTATCAACCAAAAGCACATCGGATTTCTGACCCTCTCTAATCTCATCCAGAATACCACTCGTTAACTTCAACATTCCCAATTTAACACTATTGTGAGTACTCTCACACACCAAACTCAAGTCTCTAAACTGCTCAATTAAATCCAATTCCTTAACCATTAACATAGACATATGTAATGATTTCCGACTCAATGCATCAGCCACTACGTTTGCTTTACCCGAATGGTAATTCAAACCAAAGTCATAATCCTTCAAAAACTCTAACCATCTTCTCTGTCTCATATTCAGCTCTTTCTGATCAAACAAATACTTTAAACTTTTATGGTCACTGAAAACCTCAAATCTTGACCCGTACAAGTAATGCCTCCATAACTTCAGAACAAATACCACAACTGCCAACTCTAAATCGTGTGTCGGATAGTTCCTCTCATGAACCTTCAGTTGTCTCGAAGCATAAGCTACAACCTGCTTATTCTGCATCAAAACACCACCCAAACCCAACAATGAAGCATCACAGTAAACCTCAAATGGTTCCGATGAACTCGGTAATATCAGAATAGGAGCAGTAGTTAACCTTCTCTTTAACTCTTGGAAACCTTCTTCACATTTTGAGTCCAAAACAAACGCTTGCCCCTTTCTAGTCAACATCGTCAACGGTAACGCCAACTTAGAAAATCCCTCAATGAATTTCCTATAATAGCCCGCAAGTCCAAGAAAACTCCTTATCTCAAAAACTGACTTCGGAGCTTCCCACTCAGATACCGCTTCTATCTTAGAAGGATCAACAGCAACACCACCTCTTGAAACCACATGACCAAGAAAACTAACCTCTTCTAACCAAAATTCACACTTGGACAGTTTAGCAAATAACTTCTTTTCTCGTAGAACTCCTAAAACCACTCTCAAATGTTCAGCATGCTCTTCTTCAGATTTCGAATACACCAAAATATCGTCAATAAACACCACAACAAACTTGTCTAGGTACGGATGGAAAATCCTATTCATATACTCCATAAATACTCCAGGCGCATTAGTCACACCAAAAGGCATTACAGAATACTCATAATGTCCATACCTTGTTCTGAAAGCAGTCTTCTGAATATCCTCAATTTTCACACGTATCTGATGATACCCCGATCTCAAATCTACTTTGCTGAACACACTCGCACCAACCAACTGATCCATCAAATCATCAATCCTCGGCAAAGGATACCGATTCTTGATCGTCACTTTATTCAGTTGCCTAAAGTCCACACACAACCTCATAGTACCTTCTTTCTTCTTAACCAATAACACTGGTGCGCCCCACGGTGACACACTCGGACGAATAAATTTCTTATCCAACAGATCTTGCAGCTGACTCTTCAATTCAGTTAACTCAACAGCAGACATACGGTATGGAGCCATCGATATCGGCCTAATACCAGGTACCAAATCAATCGAGAACTCAACGTCATGCTCTGGCGGTAATTCATTCACTTCTTCAGGAAACACATCAGGAAAATCACACACCACGTCTAGATCGCAAATCGCCAGTTTATCTTTAGCCTCCAAAGTCGCTAATAGCATAAACAACTCTGCCCCATTTGCTACTGCCTCATTCACTTGCCTTGCCGATAGAAACAAACTCTTTCCTTCCTCAATCTCAGGAAAGATCACAGTCTTATCAAAACAGTTGATATAAACTCGGTTACACACCAACCAGTTCATACCCAAGATAACATCAATCTGCACTAGTGGAAGACACACGAGGTCCATCCCAAAGTCTCTACCAAAAATACTCAAAGGACAATTTAAACAAACTGAAGTAGTAGTCACTGAACCCTTCGCAGGAGTATCAATCACCATACTCCCATGCATCTCAGATATCTCTAATTTAAGTTTCACAGCACAATCCAAAGATATAAAGGAATGAGTCGCACCTGTGTCAATAATAGCTACAAGAGGAAAGCCATTAATATAACACGTACCTCGGATCAAACGATCATCTGCAGAAGCCTCAGAACCCGATAAAGCAAAGACCTTGCCTCCCGACTGGTTCTCTTTCTTCGGCTTAGTACACTGTGGACTGATATGACCCACCTCTCCACAGTTGAAACAAGTCATAGTCTTCAACCGGCACTCTGCAGCCAAGTGACCACCCTTGCCACACTTGAAACACTTCTTCTCATTACTGATACACTCATGGAAATGATGTCCAGCCTGACCACATCTGTAACACTTAGCAGGGGCACTGGAGTCTCCCCCACTAGGTCTCTTCATCCCACTCTGTCTCTGGAAACCTTTGCCAGCTGCATACGGTTTCCCACGATCATTCTGATTCTTGCCTTTCCTATCAACCCTCTGCTGATAGCTTTCCGCTCTGGCCTTGGTATCCTGTTCAAAAATCCTGCAACAGTCGACCAAGTCAGAAAACACTCTAATCCGCTGATACCCAATAGCCTGCTTGATCTCGGGACGTAACCCGTTCTCAAACTTCACACATTTTGAAAATTCCCCAGTAGCCTCATCATAGGGAGTGTAATACTTCGACAGCTCTGTGAACTTAGCAGCATACTCAGTAACAGACCGATTGCCCTGCTTCAATTCCAAGAACTCTATCTCTTTCTTTCCTCTGACATCCTCTGGAAAGTACTTCCTTAGGAATCTCTCTCTGAACACCGCCCAAGTGATCTCAGTATTCCCAGCAGCTTCCAACTCCGTGCGGGTAGCAACCCACCAATCATCTGCTTCCTCTGACAGCATATGCGTACCGAACCTGACCTTCTGGTTATCGGCACACTCAGTCACTCGGAAGATCCTCTCGATCTCCTTCAACCACTTCTGAGCACCATCTGGATCGTATGCTCCCTTGAACATTGGAGGATTATTCTTCTGGAACTCACTCAGTTGACGAGCAGCTCCCAGTCCCACAACATTCGGATTTCCTCCAAGTACTCCAGCTAGCATACCCAGAGCCTCAGCAATCGCAGCATCGTTTCTACCTCTTCCAGCCATCTCTATTCTGAAAACCCAACAAGCTAAAACAATAAGTACTGATAGGGTTACACAACACCTATCACCTACAGGGAAACAGAATAATTACGACTCGACTCGACCGACTATGCTCTGATACCACTAATGTAACACCCTTCTAAAATACCCCAATAATAATTAAAACAACAAATATAAATCAGAGTAGATATGCAATTTAAGGGTGTCACACTTGACACTTCACACCATTCACCAAAATAGTTTATCATGCTCATTTATTAATCAAAATAAAACATTGCACAATTCGCAGCGGATATGCAAACCATGTAACACATTACATGTAAAATTATTCAACGACCAAATGAAACAAAGTAAACATCCCGTCCCGATGTTACATCTACCAGAGCATGACCCACTAAGGAACTACACTAGGCTTCAAACACTAGCTTCTACTCAATCACTGCTCGTTACCTGAAACATAGTTGTAAGGGTGAGTTCCTCAATCGATATAATAAGCATTATAAAATATCATGTAATGCTAAGTAATTTAACACATTTCATCACCCAAATCAGATCACACATTCAGCAACGGCAACATCAACTCAAAATCATAATCATACTCAATCCAACATAAAACACACGTATAATATTGGAATACATCCATTCATATTATACGCCATACATACATTATGCAATGAGACTCCATGCATGCGGTACCGACTATTCGTGAACATATAGTTCAACCTCACCGATCAAATCCAGATACGGCTACCAAGCTCACTAGTCCCACTCATTTGAGACCTAGTGACTCACATAACTAATTCCTCACCATGGGAATTAGCTACCACCCCAAGGGCTATGCTATGCACGCTAAATCACCTAGCATGCAAACATCAACAACAATCCACAATAACTCATCACTAATTCCTCACCATGGGAATTAGCTACCACCATAAAGGCCATACTATGCACGCTAAATCACCTAGCATGCAACCATCAACAACAATCCACAATGGACATATGCTCACACTCTAAGCCATAAACAGTCCATTCACAATTGCATACATAACAGATACATTCACAGTATTATGCATACCATCATACATCATCAGCATATTTATCACAGCATCATATTCATATCATGCCAAATAATCAATCACAGTATTAGCACACTCTACTAATACCTACACTGCTCAAAACAACGGGAAATTGATCCCTCCTATATCCTACACCAATATAGGCCAATCATCAATTGTTCATAATATTTAAAATATCAGTTTTTCTACTTTTCAAACAGTGTTAACCGGTTAACGCCCTGGGTTAACCGGTTAACGCAACACAGAACACGCTTCCTGGCACATTTTAACAGTGTTAACCGGTTAACACCCTGGGTTAACCGGTTAACGCAAGACAGACAGCAATATTTCATAATTCATAACAGTGTTAACCGGTTAACACCCTGGGTTAACCGGTTAACGCAAGACAGAAAGCTGTTCCTGCGCTAACACGAAGCAGAATGCAGAATTCTCCGCATTTTCTGCCGTTGGAGGACTTCCGGACCTCCGATTCCAATCCCGTAAAAAGCTACACGTTCGGAAAATCACAACTCACCCAAATATAGATTCAATTACAGCTTTAACATAACTTATTCATCACAATTTTTCAGCACTCATCATCCCAATTAGGGTCAATTCAACGGCTTATTACTACCCATTACATGTTAACCCATAATACCCATTAAACGACGATAAACCCCCCTTACCTGAGTTAATCCGGCAAATCCTTTAGCTTCAAGCTTTTCCCTTCTTCAACCCTCGTTCTCTTGCTCTTCCTCCTTGCCTCTTTTTCACTTTCTGTCGCTTCTCTGGTTTTCACGTGAAAAAACCCTTTTTACCAAATGGAACTCTTTATATATATTCCAACTTATTATTCCAACAATAATAATAATTCCAAATAATATTCCAATTATTTAATTAAATTAATAAATATTCTATTAACTTAAATTAAATAATTATCATATTTTATCGGGGTGTTACACAAATGTTGTTGTTAAACCCATGATATTTGATTGAATTGTGTGAATGATGAAGATGTTGTTGTTAAACCTATGTAATTTTATTGAATTGTGCGAATGATGAAAATGTTGATGTTAAACCTATGAAATTTGTTCGAATGATGCGAATGATGAAAAATATGTTGTTGTTAAACCTATGAAATTTGATTGAATAATGCGAATGATGAAGATGTTGTTGCTAAACCTATGACATTTGATTGAATTGTGTGAAGGATGAAAATGTTGTTGTTACACCAATGATATTTGATTGAATTGTGTGAATGATGAAGATGTTGTTGTTAAACCTATGAAATTAGATTGAATTGTGTGAATGATGAAAATGTTGTTATTAAACCCATGAAATTTGATTGAATTGTGTGAATGATGAAAATGTTGATGTTCAACCTATGAAATTTGATTGAATTGTGTGAAAGAAGAAAAATGTTGTTGTTAAACCCATGAAGTTAAATTTAATTGTGTGAATGATGAAAACGTTGATGTTAAACATATGAAATTTGATTAATATATGCGAATGATGCAGATGCTGGTTTTAAACCTATGAAATTTGATTGAAGTGTGTTTATGATGCAAATGTGGTTGTTAAACCCATGAAATTTGATTGAATTGTGTGAACGATGAAGATGTTGTTGTTAAACCTATGAAATTTGATTGAATTGATTGAATTATGAAAATGTTGTTATTAAACCCTATGAAATTTGATTGAATAATGCGAATGATGAAGATGTTGTTGCTAAACCTATGACATTTGATTGAATTGTGTGAATGCTGAAAATGTTGTTGTTAAACTTATGAAATTTGATTGAATTGTGTGAATGATGAAAATGTTGTTGTTAAACTTAGGAAATTTGATTGAATTGTGTGAATGATGAAAATGTTGATGTTAAACCTATGAAATTTGATTGAATTGTGCGAATGATGCAAATGTTGTTGTTAAACCCATGAAATTTGATGGAATTGTGTGAATGATGAAAACGTTGACGTTAAACCAATGAAATTTGATTGAATTGTGTGAATGATGAAGACGTTGTTGTTAAACCTATGAAATTTGATTGAATTGTGTGAATGATGCAAATGTTGTTGTTAAACCCATGATATTTGATTGAATTGTGTGAATGTGAAGATGTTGTTGTTAAACCTATGTAATTTTATTGAATTGTGTGAATGATGAAAATGTTGATGTTAAACCTATGAAATTTGATCGAATGATGCGAATGATGAAGAATATGTTGTTGTTAAACCTATGAAATTTGATTGAATAATGCGAATGATGAAGATGTTGTTGCTAAACCTATGACATTTTATTGAATTGTGTGAAGGATGAAAATGTTGTTGTTACACCAATGATATTTGATTGAATTGTGTGAATGATGAAGATGTTGTTGTTAAACCTATGAAATTTGATTGAATTGTGTGAATGATGAAAATGTTGTTATTAAACCCATGAAATTTGATTGAATTGTGTGAATGATGAAAATGTTCTAGTTAAACTTATGAAATATGATTGAATTGTGTGAATGATGAAAATGTTGTTGTTAAACCTATGAAATTTGATTGAATTGTGTGAATGATGAAAACGTTGATGTTCAACCTATGAAATTTGATTGAATTGTGTGAATGATGAAAACGTTGATGCTAAACATATGAAATTTGATTGAGTTGTGTGAATGATGAAAATGTTGTTATTAAACCCATGAAATTTGATTGAATTGTGTGAATGATGAAAATATTGTTGTTAACCTATTGAAATTTGATTGAATTGTGTGAATGATGAAGATGTTGTTGTTAAACCTATGAAATTTGATTGAATTGATTGAATTATGAAAATGTTGTTATTAAACCCTATGAAATTTGATTGAATAATGCGAATGATGAAGATGTTGTTGCTAAACCTATGACATTTGATTGAATTGTGTGAATGCTGAAAATGTTGTTGTTAAACTTATGAAATTTGATTGAATTGTGTGAATGATGAAAAATGTTGTTGTTAAACCCATGAAATTTGACTGAGTTGTGTGAATGATGAAAACGTTGATGTTAAACTTATGAAATTTGATTGAATTGTGTGAATGATGAAAATGTTGATGTTAAACCAATGAAATTTGATTGAATGGTGCGAACGATGAAGAAAATGTTGTTGTTAAACCTATGAAAGTTGATTGAATAATGTGAATGATGAAGATATTGTTGTTAAACCTATGACATTTGATTGATTTGTGTGAATGATGAAAATGTTGTTGTTAAACCTATGACATTTGATTGAATTGTGTGAATGATGAAAACGTTGATGTTAAACATATGAAATTTGATTGAATTATGTGAATGATGAAGATGTTGTTGGTAAACCTATGAAATTTGATTGAATTGTGTCAATGATGAAAATATTTTTGGTATACCCATGAAATTTGATTGAATTGTGCGAGTGATGAAAATGTTGTTGTTAAACCTATGAATATTGATTGAATTGTTTGAATGATGGTAATGTTGATGTTAAACCTATGAAATTTGATTGAATTCTGCAAATGATGCAAATGTTGTTGTTAAACCCATGAAATTTGATTGAATTGTGTGAATGATGAAAACATTGATGTTAAACCTATGAAATTTAATTGAATTTTGTGAATGATGAAAAATGTTGTTGTTAAACCCATGATATTTGATTGAACTGTGTGAATAATGAAAACGTTGATCTTAAACCTATGAAATTTGATTGAATTGTGTGAATAATGAAAATATTGATGTTAAGCCCATGAAATTTGATTGAATTGTGCGAATGATGAAGAAAATGTTGTTGTTAAACCTATGAAATTTGATTGACATGTGTGAATGATGCAAACGTTGTTGTTAAACCCATTAAATTTGATTGAATTGTGTGAATGATAATGATGTTATTGTCAAACCTATGAAATTTGATTGAATTGTGTGAATGATGAAAATGTTGTTGTTAAACCGATGAAATTTGATTGAATGGTGCGAATGATGAAGAAAATGTTGTTGTTAAACCTATGAAATTTGATTGAATTGTGTCAATGATGAAAATATTGTTGTTAAACCCACGAAATTTGATTGAATTGTGCGAGTGATGAAAATGTTGTTCTTAAACCTATGAAATTTGATTGAATTGTGTGAATGATGGAACTGTTGATGTTAAACCTATGAAATTTGATTGAATTGTGCGAATGATGCAAATGTTGTTGTTAAACCCATGAAATTTGATTGAATTGTGTGAATGATGAAAACATTGATGTTAAACCTATGAAATTTAATTGAATTGTGTGAATCATGAAAAATGTTGTTGTTAAACCCATGATATTTGATTGAATTGTGCGAATGATGAAAACGTTGAACTTAAACCTATGAAATTTGATTGAATTGTGTGAATGATGAAAATATTGATGTTAAACCCATGAAATTTGATTGACTTGTGCGAATGATGAAGAAAATGTTGTTGTTAAACCTATAAAATATGATTGAATTGTGTGAATGATGCAAATGTTGTTGTTAAACCCATTAATTTTGATTGAATTGTGTGAATGATAATGATGTTATTGTCAAACCTATGAAATTTGATTGAATTATGTGAATGATGAAAACGTTGATGTTAAACCAATGAAATTTAATTGAATTGTGTGAATGATGAAAATGTTGTTGTTAAACCTATGAAATTTGATTGAATTGTGTGAATGATGAAAACATTGATGTTCAACCTATGAAATTTGATTGAATTGTGTGAATGATGAAAAATGTTGTTGTTAAACCCATGAAATTTGATTGAGTTGTGCGAATGATCAAGAAAATGTTGTTGTTAAACCTATGAAATTTGATTGACATGTGTGAATGATGCAAATGTTGTTGTTAAACCCATTAAATTTGATTGAATTGTGTGAACGATAATGATGTTATTGTCAAACCTATGAAATTTGATTGAATTGTGTGAATGGTGAAAATGTTGTTGTTAAATCGATGAAATTTGATTGAATTGTGTGAATGATGAAAATGTTGTTGTTAAACCTATGAAATTTGATTGAATTGTGTGAATGATGAAAACATTGATGTTCAACCTATGAAATTTGATTGAATTGTGGGAATGATGAAAAATGTTGTTGTTAAACCCATGAAATTTGACTGAGTTGTGTGAATGATGAAAACGTTGATGTTAAACTTATGAAATTTGATTGAATTGTGTGAATGATGAAAATGTTGATGTTAAACCAATGAAATTTGATTGAATGGTGCGAATGATGAAGAAAATGTTGTTGTTAAACCTATGAAAGTTGATTGAATAATGTGAATGATGAAGATATTGTTGTTAAACCTATGACATTTGATTGATTTGTGTGAATGATGAAAATGTTGTTGTTAAACCTATGACATTTGATTGAATTGTGTGAATGATGAAAACGTTGATGTTAAACATATGAAATTTGAATGAATTATGCGAATGATGAAGATGTTGTTGGTAAACCTATGAAATTTGATTGAATTGTGTCAATGATGAAAATATTTTTGGTATACCCATGAAATTTGATTGAATTGTGCGAGTGATGAAAATGTTGTTGTTAAACCTATGAATATTGATTGAATTGTGTGAATGATGGTAATGTTGATGTTAAACCTATGAAATTTGATTGAATTCTGCAAATGATGCAAATGTTGTTGTTAAACCCATGAAATTTGATTGAATTGTGTGAATGATGAAAACATTGATGTTAAACCTATGAAATTTAATTGAATTGTGTGAATGATGAAAAATGTTGTTGTTAAACCCATGATATTTGATTGAACTGTGTGAATAATGAAAACGTTGATCTTAAACCTATGAAATTTGATTGAATTGTGTGAATAATGAAAATATTGATGTTAAGCCCATGAAATTTGATTGAATTGTGCGAATGATGAAGAAAATGTTGTTGTTAAACCTATGAAATTTGATTGACATGTATGAATGATGCAAACGTTGTTGTTAAACCCATTAAATTTGATTGAATTGTGTGTATGATAATGATGTTATTGTCAAACCTATGAAATTTGATTGAATTGTGTGAATGATGAAAATGTTGTTGTTAAACCGATGAAATTTGATTGAATGGTGCGAATGATGAAGAAAATGTTGTTGTTAAACCTATGAAATTTGATTGAATTGTGTCAATGATGAAAATATTGTTGTTAAACCCACGAAATTTGATTGAATTGTGCGAGTGATGAAAATGTTGTTCTTAAACCTATGAAATTTGATTGAATTGTGTGAATGATGGAACTGTTGATGTTAAACCTATGAAATTTGATTGAATTGTGCGAATGATGCAAATGTTGTTGTTAAACCCATGAAATTTGATTGAATTGTGTGAATGATGAAAACATTGATGTTAAACCTATGAAATTTAATTGAATTGTGTGAATCATGAAAAATGTTGTTGTTAAACTCATGATATTTGATTGAATTGTGCGAATGATGAAAACGTTGAACTTAAACCTATGAAATTTGATTGAATTGTGTGAATGATGAAAATATTGATGTTAAACCCATGAAATTTGATTGACTTGTGCGAATGATGAAGAAAATGTTGTTGTTAAACCTATAAAATTTGATTGAATTGTGTGAATGATGCAAATGTTGTTGTTAAACCCATTAATTTTGATTGAATTGTGTGAATGATAATGATGTTATTGTCAAACCTATGAAATTTGATTGAATTATGTGAATGATGAAAACGTTGATGTTAAACCAATGAAATTTAATTGAATTGTGTGAATGATGAAAATGTTGTTGTTAAACCTCTGAAATTTGATTGAATTGTGTGAATGATGAAAACATTGATGTTCAACCTATGAAATTTGATTGAATTGTGTGAATGATGAAAAATGTTGTTGTTAAACCCATGAAATTTGATTGAGTTGTGCGAATGATCAAGAAAATGTTGTTGTTAAACCTATGAAATTTGATTGACATGTGTGAATGATGCAAATGTTGTTGTTAAACCCATTAAATTTGATTGAATTGTGTGAACGATAATGATGTTATTGTCAAACCTATGAAATTTGATTGAATTCTGTGAATGGTGAAAATGTTGTTGTTAAATCGATGAAATTTGATTGAATTGTGTGAATGATGAAAATGTTGTTGTTAAACCTATGAAATTTGATTGAATTGTGTGAATGATGAAAACATTGATGTTCAACCTATGAAATTTGATTGAATTGTGGAATGATGAAAAATGTTGTTGTTAAACCCATGAAATTTGACTGAGTTGTGTGAATGATGAAAACGTTGATGTTAAACTTATGAAATTTGATTGAATTGTGTGAATGATGAAAATGTTGATGTTAAACCAATGAAATTTGATTGAATGGTGCGAATGATGAAGAAAATGTTGTTGTTAAACCTATGAAAGTGGATTGAATAATGTGAATGATGAAGATGTTGTTGCTAAACCTATGACATTTGATTGAATTGTGTGAATGATGAAAATGTTGTTGTTAAACCTATGACATTTGATTGAATTGTGTTAATGATGAAAACGTTGATGTTAAACATATGAAATTTGATTGAATTATGCGAATGATGAAGATGTTGTTGTTAAAACTATGAAATTTGATTGAATTGTGTCAATGATGAAAATATTGTTGTTAAACCCACGAAATTTGATTGAATTGTGCGAGTGATGAAAATGTTGTTGTTAAACCTATGAAATTTGATTGAATTGTGTGAATGATGGAACTGTTGATGTTAAACCTATGAAATTTGATTGAATTGTGCGAATGATGCAAGTGTTGTTGTTAAACCCATGAAATTTGATTGAATTGTGTGAATGATGAAAACATTGATGGTAAACCTATGAAATTTAATTGAATTGTGTGAATCATGAAAAATGTTGTTGTTAAACCCATGATATTTGATTGAATTGTGCGAATGATGAAAACGTTGAATTTAAACCTATGAAATTTGATTGAATTGTGTGAATGATGAAAATATTGATGTTAAACCCATGAAATTTGATTGAATTGTGCGAATGATGAAGAAAATGTTGTTGTTAAACCTATTAAATTTGATTGACATGTGTGAATGATGCAAATGTTGTTGTTAAACCCATTAAATTTGATTGAATTGTGTGAATGATAATGATGTTATTGTCAAACCTATGAAATTTGATTGAATTATGTGAATGATGAAAACGTTGATGTTAAACCTATGAAATTTAATTGAATTGTGTGAATGATGAAAATGTTGTTGTTAAACCTATGAAATTTGATTGAATTGTGTGAATGATGAAAACATTGATGTTCAACCTATGAAATTTGATTGAATTGTGTGAATGATGAAAAATGTTATTGTTAAACCCATGAAATTTGATTGACTTGTGCGAATGATCAAGAAAATGTTGTTGTTAAACCTATGAAATTTGATTGACATGTATGAATTGTAACACCCCGATAAAAATAAGCTAATTATTTAATTTAAGTTAATATTATATTTATTAATTTAATTAAATAATTGGAATTATTGGATTATTATTATTATTGGAATAATAATTATTGGAAAATATGTAAGTTGGAAATAAGGAAAAAGAGTTCCATTTTGGTAAAAAGAGTTTCACGTGAAAACAGAGAAGCGGCTCAAAAAGAGGAAAAGGGCAAAGAGACAGAGCAAGAGGAAGAAGGTTGGAGAAGAGAAGAGCTTGAGGCTAAAGGATTGCCGGATTAACTCAGGTAAGGGGGGTTTATCGTCGTTTAATGGGTATTATGGGTTAACATGTAATGGGTAGTGATAAACCGTTGAATTGACCCTAATTGGGATGTTGGATGCTGAAAAATTGTGATGAATAAACTGTGTTAAAGCCGTAATTGAATCTGTAATTGGATGGGTAGTGATTTTCCGAACGTATAGCTTTTTACGGAATCGGAATCGGAGGTCCGGAAGTCCTCCAACGGCGGAAAATGCGGAGAATTCTGCATTCTGCTTCGTGTTAGCGCAGGAACAGCTTTCTATCTTGCGTTAACCGGTTAACCCAGGGTGTTAACCGGTTAACACTGTTATGAATTGTGAAAAATTACTGTTTTGTCTGCGTTAACCGGTTAACCCAGGGTGTTAACCGGTTAACACTGTTGTGATTTCTGAGAAATTGTTGTTCTGTCTGCGTTAACCGGTTAACCCAGGGCGTTAACCGGTTAACACTGTTAAAATTGGCCAGGAAGCGTGTTCTGTCCTGCGTTAACCGGTTAACCCAGGGCGTTAACCGGTTAACACTGTTGGAAATTGGAAAAATTGATATTTTAATGTTGTGAACATAATTGGTGATTGGCCTATATCGGTGTGTGATATAGTAGGGATTATTTCCCGTTGTTTTGAGTAGGATAGGTGTTAGTAGAGTGTGCTAATACTGTGACTGAATTATTTGGCATGACATAATATGATTATGTGATAAATATGCTGATGATGTGTGAAAATATGCATAATGTTGTGAATGTATATATTATGTATGTAATTGTGGATGGACTGTTTTATGGCTTAGAGTGTGAGCATATGTCCATTATGGATTGTTGTTGATGTTGCATGCTAGGTGATTTGGCATAGCATAATGTGGCCTTTATGGTGGTAGCTAATTCCCATGGTGAGGAATTAGTGATGTTAGTCATTTTGGACTGTTGTTGATGTTTGCATGCTAGGTGATTAGCGTGCATAGCATGGCCCTTGGGGTGGTAGCTAATTCCCATGGTGAGGAATTAGTGATGTGAGTCACTAGGTCTCAAATGAGTGGGACTAGTGAGCTTGGTAGCCGTACCTGGATTTGGTCGGTGAAGTTGAACTATATGTTCACGAATAGTCGGTACCGCATGCATGGAGTCTCATTGCATAATGTATGTATGGCGTATAATATGAATGGATGTATTCCAATATTATACGTGTGTTTTATGTTGGTGTTGAGTATGCTGTTTGAGTTGATGTGCAGTTACTGAATGTGTGTTATGATTAGGGTGATGAAATGTGTTAAATTACTTAACATTGCGTGATATTTTATAATGCTTATTATATCGATTGAGGAACTCACCCTTACAACTATTTTTCAGGTAACGAGCAGTGATTTAGTAGGAGCTAGTGCTTGAAGTCTAGTGTAGTTCCTTAGTGGGTCATGCTCTGGTAGATGTAACATCGGGATGGGATGTTTTAAATGTTTTATTGTTGGTTGTGAACCAGTTTACATGTAATATGCTACATGTTTTGCATGATTGATTTAATCTCTATCCGCTGCGTATTGTGTAAATGCTTTATGTTTTGAATTAATAAAAGAGCATGACAGTTATCATGGTCAATGGTGTGAAGTAATTGTGTGACACCTGCTAAGTGTTACAGATGAGCTTAGAGATTCGCCGGATTAACTCAGGTAAGGGGGGTTTATCGTCAATTAACGGGTATTATGGGATAATATGTCATGGGTAGTGATAAGCTGTTCATTGACCCTAATTGGGAATTGTGAATGCTGAAATTTTGTTGGATGAACCGTGTTAGAAGTTGAAATTTAGTCGGTAATTGAGTCTGTTGTAATTTCCCGATCGTATGGCTTTTTACGGAATCGGATTAGGAGGTCCGGAAGTCCTCCAATGGCGGAAAATGCGGAGAATTCTGCATTCTGCCTTGAGTTAGCGCAGGAACAGCTTCTGTCTTGCGTTAACCGGTTAACCCAGGGTGTTAACCGGTTAACACTGTGTTGGATTATGAATATGTGCTGTTTTGTCTGCGTTAACCGGTTAACCCAGGGTGTTAACCGGTTAACACCCTGGTAAATACCCCAAATTATTTAATTAAAATAATAACATGTTAATCAGAGTAATTATGCCCCGAAGGGTGTCGCACAATCATTTCACAAACATTTATCAAAACATCCTGTCATGCTCATTTATTTATCAAATAAAACAGTTGCATAATACGCAGCGGATACAAAACATCAACATTCAAAGCATGTACTACATTACATGTAAAGTTGATCAACAACTAAATTAAAACATAGTCAAACATCCCCTCCCGATGTTACATCTACCAGAGCATGACCCACTAAGGACGACACTAGACTCCATAGCACTAGCTTCTACTCAACTCACTGCTCGTTACCTGAAAAAATAGTTGTAAGGGTGAGTTCTTCAATCAATATAATGAGCATTATAGAACAACATGTAATGCTAAGTAAACAACACATTAATTCACCCTAATCAAACTACGCACTCAGCAACGGCAATGTCCATCCAACCATCATATTCGACAGTAAAAATCTCAATCACATTCAACATTAACAACACAACACACAACACACATATGATACTGGAATGCATCCATTCATATCATATGCCATACATTCATTGTGCAATGAGACTCTTATGCATGCGGTACCGACTATGTTGTGAACATATAGTTCAACCTCACCGTCCAAATCCAGGCACGGCTACCAAGCTCACTAGTCCCACTCATTTGAGACATAGTGACTCACTCACTAATTCCTCACCATGGGAATTAGCTACCACCCCAAATGGGCCATGATATGCACGCTAATCACCTAGCATGCAAACAACAACAACAACAATCAACATGACTTACTCACTAATTCCTCACCATGGGAATTAGCTACCACCCGAAGGCCACAATACGCATGCTAATCACCTAGCAATGCAACATCAACGATAATCAAGAATAGACACATGCTCACACTCTAAGCCATAGAATAGTCTATTCACAAATGCATACATTCACAACATCATGTATACCATTCCACATTATCAACACAATTTATCACAAAAGCATATTATATCATGCCAAACAACCACCACAATATTAGTACACTCCACTAATATATATACTGCTCAAAACAGCGGGAATTAATCTCTATTACATCATAGGCCAACATAGGCCAACCCTCAAATAGGCACACAACATTAAAATTAACATTTTTTCCACTCTGCAACAGCGTTAACCGGTTAACGCCCTGGGTTAACCGGTTAACGCAGCACAACACGCCTTCTGTCTCAAAATTTAACAGTGTTAACCGGTTAACGCCCTGGGTTAACCGGTTAACGCAGCACAAACAGCCAAATATCAGAAATTACAACAGTGTTAACCGGTTAACACCCTGGGTTAACCGGTTAACGCAGACAAAACAACACATATTCATAATCCAACACAGTGTTAACCGGTTAACACCCTGGGTTAACCGGTTAACGCAAGACAGAAGCTGTTCCTGCGCTAACTCAAGGCAGAATGCAGAATTCTCCGCATTTTCCGCCATTGGAGGACTTCCGGACCTCCGAATCCGATTCCGTAAAAAGCCATACGATCGGGAAATTACAACAGACTCAATTACCGACTAAATTTCAACTTCTAACACGGTTCATCCAACAAAATTTCAGCATTCACAATTCCCAATTAGGGTCAATCAACAGCTTATCACTACCCATGACATATTATCCCATAATACCCGTTAATTGACGATAAACCCCCCTTACCTGAGTTAATCCGGCGAATCTCTAAGCTCAAGCCCTTCCTTCTTCAACCTTCAGCCCTCGCTCTGTCTCTTTGCCCTTTTCCTCTCCTTTCACGATCGTTCTCTGTTTCACGTAAAACCTTTTCTTACCAAATGGGATATTTCCTTAAGTCCAACTTATATATTTTCCAAAATAATAATCCAATAATAATAATAATAAAATTTCCAATTATTTAATTAAATTAATAAATAAATTATTAACTCAATTCAAATAATTATTTTATTATTATCGGGGTGTTACAACTCTCCCCCACTAAAAGAGTTTTCGTCCTCGAAAACATACCTCAAGCGAATAACTCCGGATAAGACTCTTTCATCTGACTCTCAAGTTCCCAAGTCACATTGCCACCTGCTGGTCCTCCCCAAGCTACCTTCACCAAGGCAATCTCTTTACCCCGCAACTGCTTCAACTCTCGATCCTCAATCCTCATAGGTGATGTTTCAACCGTCAGGTTATCTCTCACCTGTACATCATCTACTTGGACTACATGCGACTGATCATGAATGTACCTCCTCAACTGAGACACATGAAAAACGTCATGCAAATTTGCAAGCGACGGCGGTAAAGCGATACGATAGGCTACTTCCCCTATCCTCTCCAAAATATGATAAGGACCAATAAATCGAGGTGTCAACTTCTTCGACTTTAAGGCTCGACCAACACCAGTTATCGGAGTAACACGAAGAAACACATGATCTCCCTCTTGGAACTCAAGTGATTTCCTCCTCTTATCATGATAACTCTTCTGACGACTCTGAGCAATTCTCATCTTATCCTGAATCATCTTAATCTTTTCCGTAGTTTGTTGAACAATCTCCGGTCCAACCACCGCACTCTCACCGGACTCATACCAACATAAAGGTGTCCGACATCTCCTACCATACAAAGCTTCAAACGGTGCCATACCAATACTCGAATGAAAACTATTGTTGTAGGTAAACTCAATCAAAGGCAAATAACAATCCCAAGCACCTCCTTTTTCCAAAACACAAGCTCTCAAAAGATCCTCTAATGACTGAATCGTCCTCTCAGTCTGACCATCAGTCTGCGGATGATATGCAGAACTCAATCTCAGCTTAGTTCCCAAAGCCTTCTGTAAACCTTCCCAAAACTTCGATGTAAATCTAGGATCTCTGTCCGAAACAATACTAGACGGAATACCATGCAAACTTACAATCTTCTCAATATACAACTCAGCTAGTCTCTCTAACGGATAATCCATTCTGATCGGAATGAAATGAGCCGACTTTGTTAATCTGTCCACAATCACCCAAATAGCCTCAAAATTCTTATTTGTCCTTGGTAAACCAGAAACAAAATCCATACTGATACTATCCCACTTCCACTCTGGAATAGCCAACGGTTGCATTAGCCCAGACGGCTTCTGATGCTCAATCTTTGACTTCTGACAAGTCAAACAAGAATAAACAAAACTCGCAATTTCTCTTTTCATTCCCGGCCACCAAAATAACTTCTTCAAATCATGATACATCTTCGTAGCTCCAGGATGAATACTCAAGCCACTACGATGTCCTTCTTCCAGAATACTCTTCTTAAGTTCAGTAACATCCGGAATACACACCCGACTACCAAATTTCAAAATACCATTCTCATCAACTCTGAATTCACCACCTTGACCTTGATTCACTAACGTCAACTTATCAACCAAAAGCATATCGGATTTCTGACCCTCTCTGATCTCGTCCAGAATACCACCTGTTAACTTCAACATTCCCAATTTAACACTATTGTGAGTACTCTCACACACCAAACTCAAGTCTCTAAACTGCTCAATTAAATCCAATTCCTTAACCATTAACATAGACATATGCAATGATTTCCGACTCAATGCGTCAGCCACAACGTTTGCTTTACCCGGATGGTAATTCAAACCAAAATCATAATCCTTCAGAAATTCTAACCATCTCCTCTGTCTCATATTCAACTCTTTCTGATCAAACAAATACTTTAAACTCTTATGGTCACTGAAAACCTCAAATCTTGACCCGTACAAATAATGCCTCCATAACTTCAGAACAAATACCACAGCTGCCAACTCCAAATCATGCGTCGGATAGTTCCTCTCATGAACCCTTAGTTGTCTCGAAGCATAAGCTATAACCTGCTTATTCTGCATCAACACACCACCTAAACCCAACAATGAAGCATCACAGTAAACCTCAAATGGTTCCGACGAACTCGGTAATATCAGAATAGGAGCAGTAGTCAACCTTCTCTTTAACTCTTGGAAACCTTCTTCACATTTTGAGTCCCAAACAAACGCTTGCCCCTTTCTGGTCAACATTGTCAACGGTAACGCCAACTTAGAGAATCCCTCAATAAACTTCCTATAGTAACCTGCAAGTCCAAGAAAACTTCTTATCTCAGAAACTGACTTCGGAGCTTCCCACTTAGACACCGCTTCTATCTTAGAAGGATCAACAGCAACACCACCTCTTGAAATCACATGACCAAGAAAACTAACCTCTTCTAACCAAAATTCACATTTAGAGAGTTTAGCAAATAACTTCCTTTCTCGGAGAACTTCTAAAACCACTCTCAAATGCTCAGCATGCTCTTCTTCAGATTTCGAATACACCAAAATGTCATCAATAAACACCACGACAAACTTGTCTAGGTACGGATGGAAAATCCTATTCATATACTCCATAAATACTCCAGGCGCATTAGTCGCACCAAAAGGCATTACAGAATACTCATAATGTCCATACCTTGTTCTGAAAGCAGTCTTCTGAATATCTTCAGTCTTCACACGTATCTGATGATACCCAGATCTCAAATCTATCTTGCTGAACACACTAGCACCAACCAATTGATCCATCAAATCATCAATCCTCGGTAAAGGATACCGATTCTTGATCGTCACTTTATTCAGTTGTCTGTAATCCACACACAACCTCATAGTACCTTCTTTCTTCTTAACCAACAACACTGGAGCACCCCACGGTGACACACTCGGACGAATAAATTTCTTATCCAACAAATCTTCCAACTGACTCTTCAATTCAGTTAACTCAACAGCAGGCATACGGTACGGAGCCATCGATATCGGTCTAGTACCAGGTACCAAATCAATCGAGAACTCAACTTCACGCTCTGGCGGCAATTCATTCACCTCTTCCGGAAACACATCAGGAAAATCACACACCACAGCCAGATCACCAATCACCAGTTTATCTTTAGCTTCCAAAGTCGCTAACAGCATAAACAACTCTGCCCCATCTGCTACTTCCTCATTCACCTGCCTCGCTGATAGAAACAAACTCTTGCCTTCCTCAATCTCAGGAAATATCACAGTCTTATCAAAACAGTTAATAGAAACTCGGTTAAACACCAACCAGTTCATTCCCAAGATAACATCAATCTGCACTAGTGGAAGACACACAAGGTCTATCCCAAAGTCTCTACCAAAAATACTCAAAGGACAATTCAAACAAACTGACGTAGTAGTCACTGAACCCTTCGCAGGAGTATCAATCACCATACTACCCAACATCTCAGATATCTCTAACTTAAGTTTCACAGCACAATCCAAAGATATAAAAGAATGAGTCGCACCTGTGTCAATAATAGCTACAAGAGGAAAGCCATTAATATAACACGTACCTCGGATCAAACGATCATCTGCAGAAGTCTCAGAACCCGATAAAGCAAAGACCTTGCCTCCTGACTGATTCTCTTTCTTTGGCTTAGGACACTGTGGACTGATATGACCCACCTCTCCACAGTTGAAGCAAGTCACAGTCTTCAACCGGCAATCTGCAGCCAAATGACCACCTTTTCCACATTTGAAACACTTCTTCTCATTACTGGTACACTCATGGATACGATGTCCAGCCTGACCACATCTGTAACACTTAGCAGGAGCACTAGAATCTCCTCCAGTAGGCCTCCTCATTCCACTCTGTCTCTGAAAACCTTTGCCAGCTGCATACGGTTTCCCACGATCAACCTGATTCTTACCCTTCCTATCAACCCTCTGCTGATAGCTCTCTGCTCTGGCTTTGGAATCCTGTTCAAAAATCCTGCAACAGTCAACCAAATCAGAAAACACCCTGATTCGCTGATATCCAATTGCCTGCTTGATCTCGGGACGCAACCCGTTCTCAAACTTCACACACTTCGAAAATTCTCCAGCAGCCTCACTATAAGGAGTATAGTACTTTGACAGCTCTGTGAACTTCGCAGCATACTCAGTAACAGACCTGTTACCCTGCTTCAATTCCAAGAATTCTATCTCTTTCTTCCCTCTGACATCCTCTGGAAAGTACTTCCTCAGAAATCTCTCTCTGAACACAGCCCAAGTGATCTCAGCACCTCCAGCAGCTTCCAACTCAGTGCGGGTAGCAACCCACCAATCATCAGCTTCTTCTGATAGCATATGCGTACCGAACCTGACCTTCTGGTTCTCGGCACACTCAGTTACTCGGAAGATTCTCTCGATCTCCTTCAACCACTTCTGAGCGCCATCTGGATCGTATGCTCCTTTGAACATTGGAGGATTGTTCTTCTGGAACTCACTCAGTTGACGAGCAGCTCCCATTCCCACAACATTCGGATTTCCTCCAAGTACTCCAGCTAGCATACCCAGAGCCTCAGCAATTGCAGCATCATCTCTACCTCTTCCAGCCATCTCTATTCTGAAAACCCAACAAACTAAAACCATGAGTACTGATAGGTTACACAACACCTATACCGTACAGGGGAAACAGAATAATTACGACTCGACTCGACCGACTATGCTCTGATACCACTAATGTAACACCCTTCTAAATACCCCAAATTATTTAATTAAAATAATAACATGTTAATCAGAGTAATTATGCCCCGAAGGGTGTCGCACAATCATTTCACAAACATTTATCAAAACATCCTGTCATGCTCATTTATTTATCAAATAAAACAGTTGCATAATACGCAGCGGATACAAAACATCAACATTCAAAGCATGTACTACATTACATGTAAAGTTGATCAACAACTAAATTAAAACATAGTCAAACATCCCCTCCCGATGTTACATCTACCAGAGCATGACCCACTAAGGACGACACTAGACTCCATAGCACTAGCTTCTACTCAACTCACTGCTCGTTACCTGAAAAAATAGTTGTAAGGGTGAGTTCTTCAATCAATATAATGAGCATTATAGAACAACATGTAATGCTAAGTAAACAACACATTAATTCACCCTAATCAAACTACGCACTCAGCAACGGCAATGTCCATCCAACCATCATATTCGACAGTAAAAATCTCAATCACATTCAACATTAACAACACAACACACAACACACATATGATACTGGAATGCATCCATTCATATCATATGCCATACATTCATTGTGCAATGAGACTCTTATGCATGCGGTACCGACTATGTTGTGAACATATAGTTCAACCTCACCGTCCAAATCCAGGCACGGCTACCAAGCTCACTAGTCCCACTCATTTGAGACATAGTGACTCACTCACTAATTCCTCACCATGGGAATTAGCTACCACCCCAAATGGGCCATGATATGCACGCTAATCACCTAGCATGCAAACAACAACAACAACAATCAACATGACTTACTCACTAATTCCTCACCATGGGAATTAGCTACCACCCGAAGGCCACAATACGCATGCTAATCACCTAGCAATGCAACATCAACGATAATCAAGAATAGACACATGCTCACACTCTAAGCCATAGAATAGTCTATTCACAAATGCATACATTCACAACATCATGTATACCATTCCACATTATCAACACAATTTATCACAAAAGCATATTATATCATGCCAAACAACCACCACAATATTAGTACACTCCACTAATATATATATACTGCTCAAAACAGCGGGAATTAATCTCTATTACATCATAGGCCAACATAGGCCAACCCTCAAATAGGCACACAACATTAAAATTAACATTTTTTCCACTCTGCAACAGCGTTAACCGGTTAACGCCCTGGGTTAACCGGTTAACGCAGCACAACACGCCTTCTGTCTCAAAATTTAACAGTGTTAACCGGTTAACGCCCTGGGTTAACCGGTTAACGCAGCACAAACAGCCAAATATCAGAAATTACAACAGTGTTAACCGGTTAACACCCTGGGTTAACCGGTTAACGCAGACAAAACAGCACATATTCATAATCCAACACAGTGTTAACCGGTTAACACCCTGGGTTAACCGGTTAACGCAAGACAGAAGCTGTTCCTGCGCTAACTCAAGGCAGAATGCAGAATTCTCCGCATTTTCCGCCATTGGAGGACTTCCGGACCTCCGAATCCGATTCCGTAAAAAGCCATACGATCGGGAAATTACAACAGACTCAATTACCGACTAAATTTCAACTTCTAACACGGTTCATCCAACAAAATTTCAGCATTCACAATTCCCAATTAGGGTCAATCAACAGCTTATCACTACCCATGACATATTATCCCATAATACCCGTTAATTGACGATAAACCCCCTTTACCTGAGTTAATCCGGCGAATCTCTAAGCTCAAGCCCTTCCTTCTTCAACCTTCAGCCCTCGCTCTGTCTCTTTGCCCTTTTCCTCTCCTTTCACGATCGTTCTCTGTTTCACGTAAAACCTTTTCTTACCAAATGGGATATTTCCTTAAGTCCAACTTATATATTTTCCAAAATAATAATCCAATAATAATAATAATAAAATTTCCAATTATTTAATTAAATTAATAAATAAATTATTAACTCAATTCAAATAATTATTTTATTATTATCGGGGTGTTACATTAACCGGTTAACACTGTTGTGATTTCTGAGAAATTGTTGTTCTGTCTGCGTTAACCGGTTAACCCAGGGCGTTAACCGGTTAACACTGTTAAAATTGGCCAAGAAGCGTGTTCTGTCCTGCGTTAACCGGTTAACCCAGGGCGTTAACCGGTTAACACTGTTGGAAATTGGAAAATTTGATATTTTAATGTTGTGAACATAATTGGTGATTGGCCTATATCGGTGTGTGATATAATAGGGATTATTTCCCGTTGTTTTGAGTAGGATAGGTGTTAGTAGAGTGTGCTAATACTGTGACTGAATTATTTTGCATGACATAATATGATTATGTGATAAATATGCTGATGATGTGTGAAAATATGCATAATGTTGTGAATGTATATATTATGTATGTAATTGTGGATGGACTGTTTTATGGCTTAGAGTGTGAGCATATGTCCATTATGGATTGTTATTGATGTTGCATGCTAGGTGATTTGGCATAGCATAATGTGGCCTTTATGGTGGTAGCTAATTCCCATGGTGAGGAATTAGTGATGTTAGTCATTTTGGACTGTTGTTGATGTTTGCATGCTAGGTGATTAGCGTGCATAGCATGGCCCTTGGGGTGGTAGCTAATTCCCATGGTGAGGAATTAGTGATGTGAGTCACTAGGTCTCAAATGAGTGGGACTAGTGAGCTTGGTAGCCGTACCTGGATTTGGTCGGTGAAGTTGAACTATATGTTCACGAATAGTCGGTACCGCATGCATGGAGTCTCATTGCATAATGTATGTATGGCGTATAATATGAACGGATGTATTCCAATATTATACGTGTGTTTTATGTTGGTGTTGAGTATGATGTTTGAGTTGATGTGCAGTTACTGAATGTGTGTTATGATTAGGGTGATGAAATGTGTTAAATTACTTAACATTGCGTGATATTTTATAATGCTTATTATATCGATTGAGGAACTCACCCTTACAACTATTTTTCAGGTAACGAGCAGTGATTTAATAGGAGCTAGTGCTTGAAGTCTAGTGTAGTTCCTTAGTGGGTCATGCTCTGGTAGATGTAACATCGGGATGGGATGTTTTAAATGTTTTATTGTTGGTTGTGAACCAGTTTACATGTAATATGCTACATGTTTTGCATGATTGATTTAATCTCTATCCGCTGCGTATTGTGCAAATGCTTTATGTTTTGAATTAATAAAAGAGCATGACAGTTATCATGGTGAATGGTGTGAAGTAATTGTGTGACACCCTTAATTGCATATCTACTCTGATGTATATATATTTGTTGTTTTAATTAAATATTTGGGGTATTTTAGAAGGGTGTTACATGAATGATGCAAATGTTGTTGTTAAACCCATTAAATTTGATTGAATTGTGTGAACGATAATGATGTTATTGTCAAACCTATGAAATTTGATTGAATTGTGTGAATGGTGAAAATGTTGTTGTTAAATCGATGAAATTTGATTGAATTGTGTGAATGATGAAAATGTTGTTATTAAACCTATGAAATTTTATTGAATTGTGTGAATGATGAAAACGTTGATGTTCAACCTATCAAATTTGATTGAATTGTGGGAATGATGAAAAATGTTGTTGTTAAACCCATGAAATTTGACTGAGTTGTGGGAATGATGAAAACGTTGATGTTAAACTTATGAAATTTGATTGAATTGTGTGAATGATGAAAATGTTGATGTTAAACCAATGAAATTTGATTGAATGGTGCGAATGATGAAGAAAATGTTGTTGTTAAACCTATGAAAGTGGATTGAATAATGTGAATGATGAAGATGTTGTTGCTAAACCTATGACATTTGATTGAATTGTGTGAATGATGAAAATGTTGTTGTTAAACCTATGACATTTGATTGAATTGTGTGAATGATGAAAACGTTGATGTTAAACATATGAAATTTGATTGAATTATGCGAATGATGAAGATGTTGTTGTTAAACCTATGACATTTGATTGAAATGTGTCAATGATGAAAATATTGTTGTTAAACCCATGAAATTTGAATGAATTGTGTGAATGATGAAAAATGTTGTTGTTAAACCTATGAAATTTGATTGAATTGTGTGAATGATGGAACTGTTGATGTTAAACCTATGAAATTTGATTGAATTGTGCGAATGATGCAAATGTTGTTGTTAAACCCATGAAATTTGATTGAATTGTGTGAATGATGAAAACATTGATGTTAAACCTATGAAATTTAATTGAATTGTGTGAATCATGAAAAATGTTGTTGTTAAACCCATGATATTTGATTGAATTGTGCGAATGATGAAAACGTTGAACTTAAACCTATGAAATTTGATTGAATTGTGTGTGTAACACCCCGATAAAAATAAGATAATTATTTAATTTAAGTTAATATTATATTTATTAATTTAATTAAATAATTGGAATTTTTGGATTATTATTATTATTATTATTGGAATAATAATTATTGGAAAATATATAAGTTGGAAATAAGGAAAAAGAGTTCCATTTTGGTAAAAAGAGTTTTCACGTGAAAACAGAGAAGCGGCTCAAAAAGAGGAAAAGGGCAAAGAGACAGAGCAAGAGGAAGAAGGTTGGAGAAGAGAAGAGCTTGAAGCTTAAAGATTCACCGGATTAACTCAGGTAAGGGGGGGTTTATCGTCGTTTAATGGGTATTATGGGTTAACATGTAATGGGTAGTGATAAACCGTTGAATTGACCCTAATTGGGATGTTGAATGCTGAAAAATTGTGTTGGATAAGTTGTGTTAAAGCTGTAATTGAATCTGTATTTGTGTGAGTTGTGATTTCCCGAACGTATAGCTTTTTACGGAATCGGAATCGGAGGTCCGGAAGTCCTCCAACGGCGGAAAATGCGGAGAATTCTGCATTCTGCTTCGTGTTAGCGCAGGAACAACTTTCTGTCTTGCGTTAACCGGTTAACCCAGGGTGTTAACCGGTTAACACTGTTAGGAATTGTGAAGTATTGCTGTTTTGCTTGCGTTAACCGGTTAACCCAGGGCGTTAACCGGTTAACACTGTTGTGGGTTGTGAAAATATTGCTGTTCTGTCTGCGTTAACCGGTTAACCCAGGGCGTTAACCGGTTAACACTGTTAAATTTGGCCAGGAAGCCTGTTCTGTCCTGCGTTAACCGGTTAACCCAGGGCATTAACCGGTTAACACTGTTGGAAAAGTGAAAAATTAATATTTGAATAATGTGTGCATAATTGGTGTTTGGCCTATATTGGCGTATGATGTAATAGGGATTAATTCCCGCTGTTTTGAGCAGTATAGGTATTAGTGGAGTGTGCTAATACTGTGATTAGTTATTTGACATGATATGATGTTTTGATACATGTGCTGATGATGTGTGAAATATGCATAATGTTGTGAATGTATATATTATGCATGTGTTGGTGAATGGACTGTTTTATGGCTTAGAGTGTGAGCATATGTCCATTGTGGATTGTTGTTAATGATGTTGCATTGCTAGGTGAATTAGCATGCATATTGTGGCCTTTATGGTGGTAGCTAATTCCCATGGTGAGGAATTAGTGAGTAAATCATTGTGGATTATTGTTGATGATTTTCCATTGCTAGGTGGTTTAGCATGCATATTGTAGTCTTTATGGTGGTAGCTAATTCCCATGGTGAGGAATTAGTGAGTTGGTGGTAGCTAATTCCCGTGGTGAGGAATTAGTGAGTGAGTCACTAGGTCTCAAATGAGTGGGACTAGTGGGCTTGGTAGCCGTATCTGGATTTGATCGGTGAGGTGAACTATATGTTCACGAATAGTCGGTACCGCATGCATGGAGTCTCATTGCATAATGTATGTATGGCGTATAATATGAATGGATGTATTCCAATATTATACGTGCGTTTGTGTTGGTATTGAGTATGATATTTGAGTTGATGTGCCGTTACTGAATGTGTGATATGATTAGGGTGATTAATGTGTTATTTACTTAGCATTACATGATATTTTATAATGCTTTTTATATCGATTGAGGAACTCACCCTTACAACTATTTTTCAGGTAACGAGCAGTGATTGAGTAGAAGCTAGTGCTTGGAGTCTAGTGTAGTCTCCTTAGTGGGTCATGCTCTGATAGATGTAACATCGGGACGGGATGTTTTACCTTGTTGAATAATTTTACATGTAATGTGTTACATGTTTTGCAATGATTGATTTGATTTCTATCCGCTGCGTATTGTGCAAATGCTTTATGTTTTGAATTAATAAAAGAGCATGACAGTTATTATGGTGAATGGTGTGTAATGATTGTATGACACCCTTAATTGCATAATTACTCTGATTGATATATTGTTATTTTAATTAAATATTTGGGGTATTTTAGAAGGGTGTTACATTAGTGGTATCAGAGCATAGTCGGTCGAGTCGAGTCGTAATTATTCTGTTTCCCCTGTACGGGATAGGTGTTGTGTAACCCTATCAGTACTTATTGTTTTAGCTTGTTGGGTTTTCAGAATAGAGATGGCTGGAAGAGGTAGAGATGATGCTGCGATTGCTGATGCTCTGGGTATGCTAGCTGGAGTACTTGGAGAGAATCCGAATGTTGTGGGAATGGGAGCTGCTCGTCAACTGAGTGAGTTCCAGAAGAACAATCCTCCAATGTTCAAGGGAGCATACGATCCGGATGGCGCTCAGAAGTGGTTAAAGGAGATCGAGAGGATCTTCCGAGTGACTGAGTGTGCCGATAACCAGAAGGTCAGGTTCGGTACGCATATGCTGTCAGAAGAAGCAGATGATTGGTGGGTTGCTACCCGCACTGAGTTGGAATCTGCTGGGAATGCTGAGACCACTTGGGCTGTGTTCAGAGAGAGATTCCTGAGGAAGTACTTTCCAGAGGATGTCAGAGGAAAGAAAAAGATAGAGTTCTTGGAATTGAAGCAGGGCAACCGGTCTGTTACTGAGTATGCTGCTAAGTTCACAGAGCTGTCGAAGTATTACACTCCCTATGATGAGGCTACTGGGGAATTCTCGAAATGTGTGAAGTTTGAGAACGGGTTACGTCCCGAGATTAAGCAGGCTATTGGGTATCAACGGATTAGAGTGTTTTCTGATTTGGTTGATTGTTGCAGGATTTTTGAACAGGATACCAAAGCCAGAGCGGAGAGCTATCAGCAGAGGGTTGATAGGAAAGGCAAGAATCAGAATGATCGTGGGAAATCGTATGCAGCTGGCAAAGGTTTCCAGAGACAGAGTGGGATGAAGAGGCCTAGTGGGGGAGACTCTAGTGCCCCTGCTAAGTGTTACAGATGTGGTCAGGCTGGACATCGTGTCCATGAGTGTACCAGTGCTGAGAGGAAGTGTTTCAAGTGTGGAAAAGGTGTTTATTTGGCTGCAGAGTGCCGGTCGAAGACTGTGACTTGTTTCAACTGTGGAGAAGTGGGTCATATCAGTCCACAGTGTCCTAAGCCGAAGAAAGAGAACCAGTCGGGAGGAAAGGTCTTTGCTTTATCGGGTTCTGAGACTTTTGTAGATGATCGTTTGATCCGAGGTACGTGTTATATTAATGGCTTTCCTCTTGTAGCTATTATTGACACAGGTGCGACTCATTCCTTTATATCTTTGGATTGTGCTGTGAAACTTAAGTTAGAGATATCTGAGATGCATGGAAGTATGGTGATTGATACTCCTGCGAAGGGTTCAGTGACTACTACTTCAGTTTGTTTAAATTGTCCTTTGAGTATTTTTGGTAGAGACTTTGGGATGGACCTAGTGTGTCTTCCACTAGTGCAGATTGATGTTATTCTGGGTATGAACTGGTTGGTGTGTAACCGAGTTTATATCCACTGTTTTGATAAGACTGTGATCTTTCCTGAGATTGAGGAAGGAAAGAGTTTGTTTCTATCAGCGAGGCAGGTGAATGAGGCAGTAGCAGATGGGGCAGAGTTTTTTATGCTATTAGCGACTTTGGAGGCTAAAGATAAACTTGTGATTTGCAATCTAGCTGTGGTGTGTGATTTTCCTGATGTGTTTCCTGAAGAAGTGAATGAATTACCACCAGAGCGTGAAGTTGAGTTCTCGATTGATTTGGTACCTGGTACTAGGCCGATATCAATGGCTCCGTACCGTATGTCTGCTGTTGAGTTAGCTGAATTGAAGAGTCAGCTGGAAGATCTGTTGGATAAGAAATTTATTCGTCCGAGTGTGTCACCGTGGGGTGCACCAGTGTTATTGGTTAAGAAGAAAGAAGGTACTATGAGGTTGTGTGTGGACTACAGGCAACTGAATAAAGTGACGATCAAGAATCGGTATCCTTTGCCGAGGATTGATGATTTGATGGATCAGTTGGTTGGTGCGAGTGTGTTCAGCAAAATACATTTGAGGTCGGGATATCATCAGATACGTGTGAAAACTGAGGATATTCAGAAGACTGCTTTCAGAACAAGGTATGGACATTATGAGTATTCTGTAATGCCGTTTGGTGTGACTAATGCGCCTGGAGTATTTATGGAGTATATGAATAGGATTTTCCATCCGTACCTAGACAAGTTTGTTGTGGTGTTTATTGATGATATTTTGGTGTATTCGAGATCTGAAGAAGAGCATGCTGAGCATTTGAGAGTGGTTTTAGGAGTTCTACGAGAAAAGAAGTTATTTGCTAAACTGTCCAAGTGTGAATTTTGGTTAGAAGAGGTTAGTTTTCTTGGTCATGTGATTTCAAGAGGTGGTATTTGTTCTGAAGTTATGGAGGCATTACTTGTACGGGTCAAGATTTGAGGTTTTCAGTGACCATAAAAGTTTAAAGTATTTGTTTGATCAGAAAGAGCTGAATATGAGACAGAGGAGATGGTTAGAGTTTCTGAAGGATTATGACTTTGGTTTGAATTACCATCCGGGTAAAGCAAACGTAGTGGCTGATGCATTGAGTCGGAAATCATTGCATATGTCTATGTTAATGGTTAAGGAATTGGATTTAATTGAGCAGTTTAGAGACTTGAGTTTGGTGTGTGAGAGTACTCATAATAGTGTTAAATTGGGAATGTTGAAGTTAACGAGTAGTATTCTGGATGAGATTAGAGAGGGTCAGAAATCCGATGTGCTTTTGGTGGACAAGTTGACTCTAGTGAATCAAGGTCAAGGTGGTGAATTCAGAGTTGATGAGAATGGTGTTTTGAAATTTGGTAATCGGGTGTGTATTCCGGATGTTATCGAACTTAAGAAGAGTATTCTTGAGGAAGGACATCGTAGTGGCTTGAGTATTCATCCTGGAGCTACAAAGATGTATCATGATTTGAAAAAGTTATTTTGGTGGCCGGGAATGAAAAGAGAAATTGCGAGTTTTGTTTATTCTTGTTTGACTTGTTAGAAGTCAAAGATTGAGCATCAGAAGCCGTCTGGGCTAATGCAACCGTTGGCTATTCCAGAGTGGAAGTGGGATAGTATCAGTATGGATTTTGTTTCTGGTTTACCGAGGACAAGTAAGAATTTTGAAGCTATTTGGGTGATTGTCGATAGATTGACGAAATCGGCTCATTTCATTCCGATCAGAATGGATTATCCGTTAGAGAGATTAGCCGAGTTGTATATTGAGAAAATTGTAAGTTTGCACGGTATCCCGTCGAGTATTGTTACGGACAGAGATCCTAGATTTACATCGAAGTTCTGGGAAGGTTTGCAGAGGGCTTTGGGAACTAAGCTGAGATTGAGTTCTGCATATCATCCGCAGACTGATGGTCAGACTGAGAGGACGATTCAGTCACTGAAGGATCTTTTGAGAGCTTGTGTCTTGGAAAAGGGAGGTGCTTGGGATTGTTATTTGCCTTTGATTGAGTTTACCTACAACAATAGTTTTCATTCGAGCATTGGTATGGCACCGTTTGAAGCTTTGTATGGTAGGAGATGTCGGACACCTTTATGTTGGTATGAGTCCGGTGAGAGTGCTGTGGTTGGACCGGAGATTGTTCAACAAACTACGGAAAAGATTAAGATGATTCAGGAGAAGATGAGAATTGCTCAGAGTCGTCAGAAGAGTTATCACGACAAGAGGAGGAAGTCACTTGAGTTTCAAGAGGGAGATCATGTGTTTCTTCGTGTTACTCCGATAACTGGAGTTGGTCGAGCTTTGAAGTCGAAGAAGTTGACACCTCGATTTATTGGTCCTTATCAGATTTTGGAGAGGATAGGGGAGGTAGCCTATCGTATCGCTTTACCGCCGTCACTTGCGAATTTGCATGAGGTTTTTCATGTGTCTCAGTTGAGGAGGTACATTCCTGATCCGTCGCATGTAGTCCAAGTAGATGATGTACAGGTGAGAGATAACCTGACTGTTGAAACATCACCTATGAGGATCGAGGATCGAGAGTTGAAGCAGTTGCGGGGTAAAGAGATTTCCTTGGTGAAGGTGGCTTGGGGAGGACCAGCAGGTGGCAATGTGACCTGGGAGCTTGAGAGTCAGATGAAGGAGTCCTATCCGGAGTTATTCGCTTGAGGTATGTTTTCGAGGACGAAAACTCTTTTAGTGGGGGAGAGTTGTAACAACCCGATAAAAATAAGATAATTATTTAATTTAAGTTAATATTATATTTATTAATTTAATTAAATAATTGGAATTTTTGGATTATTATTATTATTATTGGAATAATAATAATTGGAAAATATATAAGTTGGAAATAAGGAAAAAGAGTTCCATTTTGGTAAAAAGAGTTTTCACGTGAAAACAGAGAAGCGGCTCAAAAAGAGGAAAAGGGCAAAGAGACAGAGCAAGAGGAAGAAGGTTGGAGAAGTGAAGAGCTTGAAGCTTAAAGATTCACCGGATTAACTCAGGTAAGGGGGGGTTTATCGTCGTTTAATGGGTATTATGGGTTAACATGTAATGGGTAGTGATAAACCGTTGAATTGACCCTAATTGGGATGTTGAATGCTAAAAAATTGTGTTGGATAAGTTGTGTTAAAGCTGTCATTGAATCTGTATTTGTGTGAGTTGTGATTTCCCGAACTCATAGCTTTTTACGGAATCGGAATCGGAGGTCCGGAAGTCCTCCAACGGCGGAAAATGCGGAGAATTCTGCATTCTGCTTCGTGTTAGCGCAGGAACAGCTTTCTGTCTTGCGTTAACCGGTTAACCCAGGGTGTTAACCGGTTAACACTGTTAGGAATTGTGAAGTATTGCTGTTTTGCTTGCGTTAACCGGTTAACCCAGGGCGTTAACCGGTTAACACTGTTGTGGGTTGTGAAAATATTGCTGTTCTGTCTGCGTTAACCGGTTAACCCAGGGCGTTAACCGGTTAACACTGTTAAATTTGGCCAGGAAGTGTGTTCTGTCTTGCGTTAACCGGTTAACCCAGGGGGTTAACCGGTTAACACTGTTGGAAAAGTGAAAAATTAATATTTGAATAATGTGTGCATAATTGGTGTTTGGCCTATATTGGCGTATGATGTAATAGGGATTAATTCCCGCTGTTTTGAGCAGTATAGGTATTAGTGGAGTGTGTTAATACTGTGATTAGTTATTTGACATGATATGATGTTTTGATACATGTGCTGATGATGTGTGAAATATGCATAATGTTGTGAATGTATATATTATGCATGTGTTGGTGAATGGACTGTTTTATGGCTTAGAGTGTGAGCATATGTCCATTGTGGATTGTTGTTAATGATGTTGCATTGCTAGGTGAATTAGCATGCATATTGTGGCCTTTATGGTGGTAGCTAATTCCCATGGTGAGGAATTAGTGAGTAAATCATTGTGGATTATTGTTGATGATTTTGCATTGCTAGGTGGTTTAGCATGCATATTGTAGTCTTTACGGTGGTAGCTAATTCCCATGGTGAGGAATTAGTGAGTTGGTGGTAGCTAATTCCCGTGGTGAGGAATTAGTGAGTGAGTCACTAGGTCTCAAATGAGTGGGACTAGTGGGCTTGGTAGCCGTATCTGGATTTGATCGGTGAGGTGAACTATATGTTCACGAATAGTCGGTACCGCATGCATGGAGTCTCATTGCATAATGTATGTATGGCGTATAATATGAATGGATGTATTCCAATATTATACGTGTGTTTGTGTTGGTATTGAGTATGATATTTAAGTTGATGTGCCGTTACTGAATGTGTGATATGATTAGGGTGATTAATGTGTTATTTACTTAGCATTACATGATATTTTATAATGCTTTTTATATCGATTGAGGAACTCACCCTTACAACTATTTTTCAGGTAACGAGCAGTGATTGAGATGAAGCTAGTGCTTGGAGTCTAGTGTAGTCTCCTTAGTGGGTCATGCTCTGATAGATGTAACATCGGGACGGGATGTTTTACCTTGTTGAATAATTTTACATGTAATGTGTTACATGTTTTGCAATGATTGATTTGATTTCTATCCGCTGCGTATTATGCAAATGCTTTATGTTTTGAATTAATAAAAGAGCATGACAGTTATTATGGTGAATGGTGTGTAATGATTGTGTGACACCCTTAATTGCATAATTACTCTGATTGATATATTGTTATTTTAATTAAATATTTGGGGTATTTTAGAAGGGTGTTACAGTGTGAATGATGAAAATATTGATGTTAAACCCATGAAATTTGATTGAATTGTGCGAATGATGAAGAAAATGTTGTTGTTAAACCTATAAAATTTGATTCACATGTGTGAATGATGCAAATGTTGTTGTTAAACCCATTAAATTTGATTGAATTGTGTGAATGATAATGATGTTATTGTCAAACCTATGAAATTTGATTGAATTATGTGAATGATGAAAACGTTGATGTTAAACCTATGGAATTTAATTGAATTGTGTGAATGATGAAAATGTTGTTGTTAAACCTATGAAATTTGATTGAATTGTGTGAATGATGAAAAATGTTGTTGTTAAACCCATGAAATTTGATTGAGTTGTGCGAATGATCAAGAAAATGTTGTTGTTAAACCTATGAAATTTGATTGACATGTCTGAATGATGCAAATGTTGTTGTTAAACCTGTAACACCCCGATAAAAATAAGATAATTATTTAATTTAAGTTAATATTATATTTATTAATTTAATTAAATAATTGGAATTTTTGGATTATTATTATTATTATTATTGGAATAATAATTATTGGAAAATATATAAGTTGGAAATAAGGAAAAAGAGTGCTATTTTGGTAAAAAGAGTTTTCACGTGAAAACAGAGAAGCGGCTCAAAAAGAGGAAAAGGGCAAAGAGGCAGAGCAAGAGGAAGAAGGTTGGAGAAGAGAAGAGCTTGAGGCTAAAGGATTGCCGGATTAACTTAGGTAAGGGGGGTTTATCGTCGTTTAATGGGTATTATGGGTTAACATGTAATGGGTAGTGGTAAACCGTTGAATTGACCCTAATTGGGATGTTGAATGCTGAAAAATTGTGGTGGATAAGTGGTGTTAAAACTGAAATTGAATCTGTAATTAGATGGGTAGTGATTTTCCGAAAACGTAGCTTTTTACGGAATTGGAATCGGAGGTCCGGAAGTCCTCCAACGGCGGAAAATGCGGAGAATTCTGCATTCTGCTTCGTGTTAGCGCAGGAACAGCTTTCTGTCTTGCGTTAACCGGTTAACCCAGGGTGTTAACCGGTTAACACTGTTAGGAATTGTGAAGTATTGCTGTTTTGCTTGCGTTAACCGGTTAACCCAGGGCGTTAACCGGTTAACACTGTTGTGAATTCTGAGAAATTGCTGTTCTGTTTGCGTTAACCGGTTAACCCAGGGCGTTAACCGGTTAACACTGTTAAATTTGGCCAGGAAGCGTGTTCTGGCCTGCGTTAACCGGTTAACCCAGGGCGTTAACCGGTTAACACTGTTGGAAATTGGAAAAATTGGTATTTAAATGTTGTGTACATATTTGATGGGTGGCCTATATCGGTGTGTGATATAGTAGGGATTATTTCCCGTTGTTTTGAGTAGGATAGGTATTAGTAGAGTGTGCTAATACTGTGATTGAATTATTTGGCATGACATGATATGATTATGTGATAAATATGCTGATGATGTGTGAAAATATGCATAATGTTGTGAATGTATATATATGGCATGTGTTGGTGAATGGATTGTTTTATGGCTTAGAGTGTGAGCATATGTCCATTGTGGATTGTTGTTGGTGATGTTGCATTGCTAGGTGAATTAGCATGCATATTGTGGCCTTTATGGTGGTAGCTAATTCCCATGGTGAGGAATTAGTGAGTAAATCATTGTAGATTGTTGTTGATGTTTGCATGCTAGGTGATTAGCGTGCATAGCATAGCCCTTGGGGTGGTAGCTAATTCCCATGGTGAGGAATTAGTGAGTGAGTCACTAGGTCTCAAATGAGTGGGACTAGTGGGCTTGGTAGCCGTATCTGGATTTGATCGGTGAGGTTGAACTATATGTTCATGAATAGTCGGTACCGCATGCATGGAGTCTCATTGCATAATGTATGTATGGCGTTTAATATGAATGGATGTATTCCAATATTATACGTGTGTTTGTGTTGGTATTGGGTATGAGTATGGTTTGTGTTGGTATTGAGTATGATAATTGAGTTGATGTGCCGTTACTGAATGTGTGATATGATTAGGGTGGTTAATGTGTTATTTACTTAGCATTACATGATATTTTATAATGCTTATTATATCGATTGAGGAACTCACCCTTACAACTATTTTTCAGGTAACGAGCAGTGATTGAGTAGAAGCTAGTGCTTGGAGTCTAGTGTAGTCTCCTTAGTGGGTCATGCTCTGATAGATGTAACATCGGGACGGGATGTTTTACCTTGTTGAATAATTTTACATGTAATGTGTTACATGTTTTGCATGATTGATTTGATTTCTATCCGCTGCGTATTGTGCAAATGCTTTATGTTTTTGAATTAATAAAAGAGCATGACAGTAATTATGGTGAATGGTGTGAAATGATTGTGTGACACCCTTAATTGCATAATTACTCTGATTGATATATTACTATTTTAATTAAATATTTGGGGTATTTTAGAAGGGTGTTACAAAACCCATTAAATTTGATTGAATTATGTGAACGATAATGATGTTATTGTCAAACCTATGAAATTTGATTGAATTCTGTGAATGGTGAAAATGTTGTTGTTAAATCGATAAAATTTGATTGAATTGTGTGAATGATGAAAATGTTGTTGTTAAACCTATGAAATTTGATTGAATTGTGTGAATGATGAAAACCTTGATGTTCAACCTATGAAATTTGATTGAATTGTGGGAATGATGAAAAATGTTGTTGTTAAACCCATGAAATTTGACTGAGTTGTGTGAATGATGAAAACGTTGATGTTAAACTTATGAAATTTGATTGAATTATGTGAATGATGAAAATGTTGATGTTAAACCTATGAAATTTGATTGAATGGTGCGAATGATGAAGAAAATGTTATTGTTAATCCTATGAAATTTGATTGAATTGTGTGAATGATGGAAATGCTGATGTTAAACCTATGAAATATGATTGAATTGTGCGAATGATGCAAATGTTGTTGTTAAACCCATGAAATTTGATTGAATTGTGTGAATGATGAAAATATTGATGTTAAACCCATGAAATTTGATTGAATTGTGAGAATGATGAAGAAAATGTTGCTGTTAAACCTATGAAATTTGATTGACATGTGTGAATGATGCAAATGTTGTTGTTAAACCCATTAAATTTGATTGAATTGTTTGAATGATAATGATGTTATTGTCGATCCTATGAAATTTGATTGAATTGTGTGAATGATGATAATGTTGTTGTTAAACCGATGAAATTTGATTGAATTGTGTGAATGAAGAAAATGTTGTTGTTAAACCTCTGAAATTTGATTGAATTGTGTGAATGATGAAATCGTTGATGTTCAACCTATGAAATTTGATTGAATTGTGTGAATGATGAAAAATGTTGTTGTTAAACCCATGAAATTTGATTGAGTTGTGTGAATGACGAAAACGTTGATGTTAAACTTATGAAATATGATTTAATTGTGTGAATGATGAAAATGTTGAAGTTAAACCTATGAAATTTGATTGAATGGTGCGAATGATGAAGAAAATGTTGTTGTTAAACCCATGAAATTTGATTGAATAATGTGAATGATGAAGATGTTGTTGCTAAACCTATGACATTTGATTGAATTGTGTGAATGATGAAAATGTTGTTGTTAAACCTATGACATTTGATTGAAATGTGTGAATGATGAAAACGTTGATGTTAAACATATGAAATTTGATTGAATTATGCGAATGATGAAGATGTTGTTGTTAAACCTATGACATTTGATTGAAATGTGTCAATGATGAAAATATTGTTGTTAAACCCATGAAATTTGAATGAATTGTGTGAATGATGAAAATGTTGTTGTTAAACCTATGAAATTTGATTGAATTGTGTGCATGATGAAAAATTGATGTTCAACCTATGAAATTTGATTGAATGTGTGAATGATGAAAAATGTTGTTGTTAAACCATGAAATTTGATTGAGTTGTGCGAATGATCAAGAAAATGTTGGTGTTAAACCTATGAATTTGATTGACATGTCTGAATGATGCAAATGTTGTTGTTAAACCCATTAAATTTGATTGAATTGTGTGAACGATAATGATGTTATTGTCAAACCTCTGAAATTTGATTGAATTGTGTGAATGGTGAAAATGTTGTTGTTAAATCGATGAAATTTGATTGAATTGTGTGAATGATGAAAATGTTGTTATTAAACCTATGAAATTTGATCGAATGTGTGAATGATGAAAACGTTGATGTTAACCTATGAAATTTGATTGAATTGTGGGAATGATGAAAAATGTTGTTGTTAAACCCATGAAATTTGACTGAGTTGTGTGAATGATGAAAACGTTGATGTTAAACTTATGAAATTTGATTGAATTGTGTGAATGATGAAAATGTTGATGTTAAACCAATGAAATTTGATTGAATGGTGCGAATGATGAAGAAAATGTTGTTGTTAAACCTATGAAAGTGGATTGAATAATGTGAATGATGAAGATGTTGTTGCTAAACCTATGACATTTGATTGAATTGTGTGAATGATGAAAATGTTGTTGTTAAACCTATGACATTTGATTGAATTGTGTTAATGATGAAAACGTTGATGTTAAACATATGAAATTTGATTGAATTGTGTGAATGATGAAAATGTTGATGTTAAACCAATGAAATTTGATGGAATGGTGCGAATGATGAAGAAAATGTTGTTGTTAAACCTATGAAAGTGGATTGAATAATGTGAATCATGAAGATGTTGTTGCTAAACCTATGACATTTGATTGAATTGTGTGAAAGATGAAAATGTTGTTGTTAAACCTATGACATTTGATTGAATTGTGTGAATGATGAAAACGTTGATGTTAAACATATGAAATTTGATTGAATTATGCAAATGATGAAGATGTTGTTGTTAAACCTATGAAATTTGATTGAATTGTGTCAATGATGAAAATATTGTTGAAAAACCCACGAAATTTGATTGAATTGTGCGAGTGATGAAAATGTGGTTGTTAAACCTATGAAATTTGATTGAATTGTGTGAATGATGGAAATGTTGATGTTAAACCTATGAAATTTGATTGAGTTGTGCGAATGATGCAAATGTTGTTGTTAAACCCATGAAATTTGATTGAATTGTGTGAATGATGAATATATTGATGTTAAACCCATGAAATTTGATTGAATTGTGCGAATGATGAAGAAAATGTTGTTGTTAAACCTATGAAATTTGATTGATATGTGTGAATGATGAAAATGTTGTGTTTTAACCCATTAAATTTGATTGAATTGTTTGAATGATAATGATGTTATTGTCAATCCTATGAAATTTGATTGAATTGTGTGAATGTGATGATAATGTTGTTAAACCGATGAAATTTGATTGAATTGTGTGAATGAAGAAAATGTTGTTGTTAAACCTCTGAAATTTGATTGAATTGTGTGAATGATGAAATCGTTGATGTTCAACCTATGAAATTTGATTGAATTGTGTGAATGATGAAAAATGTTGTTGTTAAACCCATGAAATTTGATTGAGTTGTGTGAATGACGAAAACGTTGATGTTAAACTTATGAAATATGATTTAATTGTGTGAATGATGAAAATGTTGAAGTTAAACCTATGAAATTTGATTGAATGGTGCGAATGATTAAGAAAATGTTGTTGTTAAACCCATGAAATTTGATTGAAAAATGTGAATGATGAAGATGTTGTTGCTAAACCTATGACATTTGATTGAATTGTGTGAATGATGAAAATGTTGTTGTTAAACCTATGACATTTGATTGAAATGTGTGAATGATGAAAACGTTGATGTTAAACATATGAAATTTGATTGAATTATGCGAATGATGAAGATGTTGTTGTTAAACCTATGACATTTGATTGAAATGTGTCAATGATGAAAATATTGTTGTTAAACCCATGAAATTTGAATGAATTGTGTGAATGATGAAAATGTTGTTGTTAAACCTATGAAATTTGATTGAACTGTGTGCATGATGAAAACATTGATGTTCAACCTATGAAATTTGATTGAATTGTGTGAATGATGAAAAATGTTGTTGTTAAACCCATGAAATTTGATTGAGTTGTGCGAATGATCAAGAAAATGTTGGTGTTAAACCTATGAAATTGATGATTGACATGTGTGAATGATGCAAATGTTGTTGTTAAACCCATTAAATTTGATTGAATTGTGTGAACGATAATGATGTTATTGTCAAACCTATGAAATTTGATTGAATTGTGTGAATGGTGAAAATGTTGTTGTTAAATCGATGAAATTTGATTGAATTGTGTGAATGATGAAAATGTTGTTATTAAACCTATGAAATTTGATCGAATTGTGTGAATGATGAAAATGTTGATGTTCAACCTATGAAATTTGATTGAATTGTGGGAATGATGAAAAATGTTGTTGTTAAACCCATGAAATTTGACTGAGTTGTGTGAATGATGAAAACGTTGATGTTAAACTTATGAAATTTGATTGAATTGTGTGAATGATGAAAATGTTGATGTTAAACCAATGAAATTTGATTGAATGGTGCGAATGATGAAGAAAATGTTGTTGTTAAACCTATGAAAGTGGATTGAATAATGTGAATGATGAAGATGTTGTTGCTAAACCTATGACATTTGATTGAATTAGTGAATGATGAAAATGTTGTTGTTAAACCTATGACATTTGATTGAATTGTGTTAATGATGAAAACGTTGATGTTAAACATATGAAATTTGATTGAATTGTGTGAATGATGAAAATGTTGATGTTAAACCAATGAAATTTGATGGAATGGTGCGAATGATGAAGAAAATGTTGTTGTTAAACCTATGAAAGTGGATTGAATAATGTGAATCATGAAGATGTTGTTGCTAAACCTATGACATTTGATTGAATTGTGTGAATGATGAAAATGTTGTTGTTAAACCTATGACATTTGATTGAATTGTGTGAATGATGAAAACGTTGATGTTAAACATATGAAATTTGATTGAATTATGCAATTGATGAAGATGTTGTTGTTAAACCTATGAAATTTGAATGAATTGTGTCAATGATGAAAATATTGTTGTTAAACCCACGAAATTTGATTGAATTGTGCGAGTGATGAAAATGTTGTTGTTAAACCTATGAAATTTGATTGAATTGTGTGAATGATGGAAATGTTGATGTTAAACCTATGAAATTTGATTGAGTTGTGCGAATGATGCAAATGTTGTTGTTAAACCCATGAAATTTGATTGAATTGTGTGAATGATGAAAATATTGATGTTAAACCCATGAAATTTGATTGAATTGTGCGAATGATGAAGAAAATGTTGTTGTTAAACCTATGAAATTTGATTGACATGTGTGAATGATGCAAATGTTGTTGTTAAACCCATTAAATTTGATTGAATTGTTTGAATGATAATGATGTTATTGTCAATCCTATGAAATTTGATTGAATTGTGTGAATGATGATAATGTTGTTGTTAAACCGATGAAATTTGATTGAATTGTGTGAATGAAGAAAATGTTGTTGTTAAACCTCTGAAATTTGATTGAATTGTGTGAATGATGAAATCGTTGATGTTCAACCTATGAAATTTGATTGAATTGTGTGAATGATGAAAAATGTTGTTGTTAAACCCATGAAATTTGATTGAGTTGTGTGAATGACGAAAACGTTGATGTTAAACTTATGAAATATGATTTATTGTGTGAATGATGAAATGTTGAATTTAAACCTATGAAATTTGATTGAATGGTGCGAATGATGAAGAAAATGTTGTTGTTAAACCCATGGAATTTGATTGAATAATGTGAATGATGAAGATGTTGTTGCTAAACCTATGACATTTGATTGAATTGTGTGAATGATGAAAATGTTGTTGTTAAACCTATGACATTTGATTGAAATGTGTGAATGATGAAAACGTTGATGTTAAACATATGAAATTTGATTGAATTATGCGAATGATGAAGAGTGTTGTTGTTAAACCTATGACATTTGATTGAAATGTGTCAATGATAAAAATTGTTGTTAAACCCATGAAATTTGAATGAATTGTGTGAATGATGAAAATGTTGTTGTTAAACCTATGAAATTTGATTGAATTGTGTGCATGATGAAAACATTGATGTTCAACCTATGAAATTTGATTGAATTGTGTGAATGATGAAAAATGTTGTTGTTAAACCCATGAAATTTGATTGAGTTGTGCGAATGATCAAGAAAATGTTGGTGTTAAACCTATGAAATTTGATTGACATGTGAATGATGCAATGTTGTTGTTAAACCCATTAAATTGATTGAATTGTGTGAACGATAATGATGTTATTGTCAAACCAATGAAATTTGATTGAATTGTGTGAATGGTGAAAATGTTGTTGTTAAATCGATGAAATTTGATTGAATTGTGTGAATGATGAAAATGTTGTTATTAAACCTATGAAATTTGATCGAATTGTGTGAATGATGAAAACGTTGATGTTCAACCTATGAAATTTGATTGAATTGTGGGAATGATGAAAAATGTTGTTGTTAAACCCATGAAATTTGACTGAGTTGTGTGAATGATGAAAACGTTGATGTTAAACTTATGAAATTTGATTGAATTGTGTGAATGATGAAAATGTTGATGTTAAACCTATGAAATTTGATTGAATGGTGCGAATGATGAAGAAAATTTTGTTGTTAAACCTATGAAAGTGGATTGAATAATGTGAATGATGAAGATGTTGTTGCTAAACCTATGACATTTGATTGAACTGTGTGAATGATGAAAATGTTGTTGTTAAACCTATGAAATTTGATTGAGTTGTGCGAATGATCAATAAAATGTTGTTGTTAAACCTATGAAATTTGATTGACATGTCTGAATGATGCAAATGTTGTTGTTAAACCCATTAAATTTGATTGAATTGTGTGAACGATAATGATGTTATTGTCAAACCTATGAAATTTGATTGAATTATGTGAATGGTGAAAATGTTGTTGTTAAATCGATGAAATTTGATTGAATTGTGTGAATGATGAAAATGTTGTTGTTAAACCTATGAAATTTGATTGAATTGTGTGAATGATGAAAACCTTGATGTTCAACCTATGAAATTTGATTGAATTATGGGAATGATGAAAAGTGTTGTTGTAAACCCATGAAATTTGACTGAGTTGTGTGAATGATGAAAACGTTGATGTTAAACTTATGAAATTTGATTGAATTATGTGAATGATGAAAATGTTGAAGTTAAACCTATGAAATTTGATTGAATGGTGCGAATGATGAAGAAATGTTGTTCTTAAACCATGAAATTTGATTGAATAATGTGAATGATGAAGATGTTGTTGCTAAACCTATGACATTTGATTGAATTGTGTGAATGATGAAAATGTTGTTGTTAAACCTATGACATTTGATTGAAATGTGTGAATGATGAAAACGTTGATGTTAAACATATAAATTTGATTGAATTATGCGAATGATGAAGATTTGTTGTTAAACCTATGACATTTGATTGAAATGTGTCAATGATGAAAACATTGTTGTTAAACCCATGAAATTGAATGAATTGTGTGAATGATGAAATGTTGTTGTTAAACCTATGAAATTTGATTGAATTGTGTGCATGATGAAAACATTGATGTTCAACCTATGAAATTTGATTGAATTGTGTGAATGATGAAAAATGTTGTTGTTAAACCCATGAAATTTGATTGAGTTGTGCGAATGATCAAGAAAATGTTGGTGTTAAACCTATGAATTTGATTGACATGTGTGAATGATGCAAATGTTGTTATTAAACCCATTAAATTTGATTGAATTGTGTGAACGATAATGATGTTATTGTCAAACCAATGAAATTTGATTGAATGTGTGAATGGTGGTGAAAATGTTGTTGTTAAATCGATGAAATTTGATTGAATTGTGTGAATGATGAAAATGTTGTTATTAAACCTATGAAATTTGATCGAATTGTGTGAATGATGAAAACGTTGATGTTCACCTATGAAATTTGATTGAATTGTGGGAATGATGAAAATGTTGTTGTTAAACCCATGAAATTTGACTGAGTGTGTGAATGATGAAAACGTTGATGTTAAACTTATGAAATTTGATTGAATTGTGTGAATGATGAAATGTTGATGTTAAACCTATGAAATTTGATTGAATGGTGCGAATGATGAAGAAAATGTTGTTGTTAAACTATGAAAGTGGATTGAATAATGTGAATGATGAAGATGTTGTTGCTAAACCTATGACATTTGATTGACTGTGTGAATGATGAAAATGTTGTTGTTAAACCTATGAAATTTGATTGAGTTGTGCGAATGATCAATAAAATGTTGTGTTTTAAACCTATGAAATTGATTGACATGTCTGAATGATGCAAATGTTGTTGTTAAACCCATTAAATTTGATTGAATTGTGTGAACGATAATGATGTATTGTCAAACCTATGAAATTTGATTGAATTATGTGAATGGTGAAAATGTTGTTGTTAAATCGATGAAATTTGATTGAATTGTGTGAATGATGAAAATGTTGTTGTTAAACCTATGAAATTTGATTGAATTGTGTGAATGATGAAAACCTTGATGTTCAACCTATGAAATTTGATTGAATTATGGGAATGATGAAAAGTGTTGTTGTTAAACCCATGAAATTTGACTGAGTTGTGTGAATGATGAAAACGTTGATGTTAAACTTATGAAATTTGATTGAATTATGTGAATGATGAAAATGTTGAAGTTAAACCTATGAAATTTGATTGAATGGTGCGAATGATGAAGAAAATGTTGTTCTTAAACCCATGAAATTTGATTGAATAATGTGAATGATGAAGATGTTGTTGCTAAACCTATGACATTTGATTGAATTGTGTGAATGATGAAAATGTTGTTGTTAAACCTATGACATTTGATTGAAATGTGTGAATGATGAAAACGTTGATGTTAAACATATAAAATTTGATTGAATTATGCGAATGATGAAGATGTTGTTGTTAAACCTATGACATTTGATTGAAATGTGTCAATGATGAAAACATTGTTGTTAAACCCATGAAATTGAATGAATGAATGTGTGAATGATGAAAATGTTGTTGTTAAACCTATGAAATTTGATTGAATTGTGTGCATGATGAAAACATTGATGTTCAACCTATGAAATTTGATTGAATTGTGTGAATGATGAAAAATGTTGTTGTTAAACCCATGAAATTTGATTGAGTTGTGCGAATGATCAAGAAAATGTTGGTGTTAAACCTATGAAATTTGATTGACATGTGTGAATGATGCAAATGTTGTTGTTAAACCCATTAAATTTGATTGAATTGTGTGAACGATAATGATGTTATTGTCAAACCAATGAAATTTGATTGAATTGTGTGAATGGTGAAAATGTTGTTGTTAAATCGATGAAATTTGATTGAATTGTGTGAATGATGAAAATGTTGTTATTAAACCTATGAAATTTGATCGAATTGTGTGAATGATGAAAACGTTGATGTTCAACCTATGAAATTTGATTGAATTGTGGGAATGATGAAAATGTTGTTGTTAAACCCATGAAATTTGACTGAGTTGTGTGAATGATGAAAACGTTGATGTTAAACTTATGAAATTTGATTGAATTGTGTGAATGATGAAAATGTTGATGTTAAACCTATGAAATTTGATTGAATGGTGCGAATGATGAAGAAAATGTTGTTGTTAAACCTATGAAAGTGGATTGAATAATGTGAATGATGAAGATGTTGTTGCTAAACTATGACATTTGATTGAACTGTGTGAATGATGAAAATGTTGTTGTTAAACCTATGAAATTTGATTGAGTTGTGCGAATGATCAATAAAATGTTGTTGTTAAACCTATGAAATTTGATTGACATGTCTGAATGATGCAAATGTTGTTGTTAAACCCCAAAAATTTGATTGAATTGTGTGAACGATAATGATGTTATTGTCAAACCTATGAAATTTGATTGAATTATGTGAATGGTGAAAATGTTGTTGTTAATCGATGAAATTTGATTGAATTGTGTGAATGATGAAAATGTTGTTGTTAAACCTATGAAATTTGATTGAATTGTGTGAATGATGAAAACCTGATGTTCAACCTATGAAATTTGATTGAATTATGGGAATGATGAAAAGTGTTGTTGTTAAACCATGAAATTTGACTGAGTTGTGTGAATGATGAAAACGTTGATGTTAAACTTATGAAATTTGATTGAATTATGTGAATGATGAAAATGTTGAAGTTAAACCTATGAAATTTGATTGAATGGTGCGAATGATGAAGAAAATGTTGTTGTTAAACCCATGAAATTTGATTGAATAATGTGAATGATGAAGATGTTGTTGCTAAACCTATGACATTTGATTGAATTGTGTGAATGATGAAAATGTTGTTGTTAAACCTATGACATTTGATTGAATGTGTGAATGATGAAAACGTTGATGTTAAACATATAAAATTGATTGAATTATGCGAATGATGAAGGTTGTTGTTAAACCTATGAATTTGATTGAAATGTGTCAATGATGAAAACATTGTTGTTAAACCATGAAATTTGAATGAATTGTGTGAATGATGAAAATGTTGTTGTTAAACCTATGAAATTTGATTGAATTGTGTGCATGATGAAAACATTGATGTTCAACCTATGAAATTTGATTGAATTGTGTGAATGATGAAAAATGTTGTTGTTAAACCCATGAAATTTGATTGAGTTGTGCGAATGATCAAGAAAATGTTGGTGTTAAACCTATGAAATTTGATTGACATGTGTGAATGATGCAAATGTTGTTGTTAAACCCATTAAATTTGATTGAATTGTGTGAACGATAATGATGTTATTGTCAAACCTATGAAATTTGATTGAATTGTGTGAATGGTGAAAATGTTGTTGTTAAATCGATGAAATTTGATTGAATTGTGTGAATGATGAAAATGTTGTTATTAAACCTATGAAATTTGATCGAATTGTGTGAATGATGAAAACGTTGATGTTCAACCTATGAAATTTGATTGAATTGTGGGAATGATGAAAAATGTTGTTGTTAAACCCATGAAATTTGACTGAGTTGTGTGAATGATGAAAACGTTGATGTTAAACTTATGAAATTTGATTGAATTGTGTGAATGATGAAAATGTTGATGTTAAACCTATGAAATTTGATTGAATGGTGCGAATGATGAAGAAAATGTTGTTGTTAAACCTATGAAAGTGGATTGAATAATGTGAATGATGAAGATGTTGTTGCTAAACCTATGACATTTGATTGAATTGTGTGAATGATGAAAATGTTGTTGTTAAACCTATGAAATTTGATTGAGTTGTGCGAATGATCAATAAAATGTTGTTGTTAAACCTATGAAATTTGATTGACATGTCTGAATGATGCAAATGTTGTTGTTAAACCCATTAAATTTGATTGAATTGTGTGAACGATAATGATGTTATTGTCAAACCTATGAAATTTGATTGAATTCTGTGAATGGTGAAAATGTTGTTGTTAAATCGATGAAATTTGATTGAATTGTGTGAATGATGAAAATGTTGTTGTTAAACCTATGAAATTTGATTGAATTGTGTGAATGATGAAAACCTTGATGTTCAACCTATGAAATTTGATTGAATTGTGGGAATGATGAAAAGTGTTGTTGTTAAACCCATGAAATTTGACTGAGTTGTGTGAATGATGAAAACGTTGATGTTAAACTTATGAAATTTGATTGAATTATGTGAATGATGAAAATGTTGAAGTTAAACCTATGAAATTTGATTGAATGGTGCGAATGATGAAGAAAATGTTGTTGTTAAACCCATGAAATTTGATTGAATAATGTGAATGATGAAGATGTTCTTGCTAAACCTATGACATTTGATTGAATTGTGTGAATGATGAAAATGTTGTTGTTAAACCTATGACATTTGATTGAAATGTGTGAATGATGAAAACGTTGATGTTAAACATATGAAATTTGATTGAATTATGCGAATGATGAAGATGTTGTTGTTAAACCTATGACATTTGATTGAAATGTGTCAATGATGAAAATATTGTTGTTAAACCCATGAAATTTGAATGAATTGTGTGAATGATGAAAATGTTGTTGTTAAACCTATGAAATTTGATTGAATTGTGTGCATGATGAAAACATTGATGTTCAACCTATGAAATTTGATTGAATTGTGTGAATGATGAAAAATGTTGTTGTTAAACCCATGAAATTTGATTGAGTTGTGCGAATGATCAAGAAAATGTTGGTGTTAAACCTATGAAATTTGATTGACATGTGTGAATGATGCAAATGTTGTTGTTAAACCCATTAAATTTGATTGAATTGTGTGAACGATAATGATGTTATTGTCAAACCTATGAAATTTGATTGAATTGTGTGAATGGTGAAAATGTTGTTGTTAAATCGATGAAATTTGATTGAATTGTGTGAATGATGAAAATGTTGTTATTAAACCTATGAAATTTGATCGAATTGTGTGAATGATGAAAACGTTGATGTTCAACCTATGAAATTTGATTGAATTGTGGGAATGATGAAAAATGTTGTTGTTAAACCCATGAAATTTGACTGAGTTGTGTGAATGATGAAAACGTTGATGTTAAACTTATGAAATTTGATTGAATTGTGTGAATGATGAAAATGTGTTGTTGTTAAACCTATGAAATTTGATTGAATGGTGCGAATGATGAAGAAAATGTTGTTGTTAAACCTATGAAAGTGGATTGAATAATGTGAATGATGAAGATGTTGTTGCTAAACCTATGACATTTGATTGAATTGTGTGAATGATGAAAATGTTGTTGTTAAACCTATGAAATTTGATTGAGTTGTGCGAATGATCAATAAAATGTTGTTGTTAAACCTATGAAATTTGATTGACATGTCTGAATGATGCAAATGGTTGGTTAAACCCATAAATTTGATTGAATTGTGTGAACGATAATGATGTATTGTCAAACCTATGAAATTTGATTGAATTCTGTGAATGGTGAAAATGTTGTTGTTAAATCGATGAAATTTGATTGAATTGTGTGAATGATGAAAATGTTGTTGTTAAACCTATGAAATTTGATTGAATTGTGTGAATGATGAAAACCTTGATGTTCAACCTATGAAATTTGATTGAATTATAAAAATGATGAAAAGTGTTGTTGTTATACCCATGAAATTTGACTGAGTTGTGTGAATGATGAAAACGTTGATGTTAAACTTATGAAATTTGATTGAATTGTGTGAATGATGAAAATGTTGAAGTTAAACCTATGAAATTTGATTGAATGGTGCGAATGATGAAGAAAATGTTGTTGTTAAACCCATGAAATTTGATTGAATAATGTGAATGATGAAGATGTTGTTGCTAAACCTATGACATTTGATTGAATTGTGTGAATGATGAAAATGTTATTGTTAAACCTATGACATTTGATTGAAATGTGTGAATGATGAAAACGTTGATGTTAAACATATGAAATTTGATTGAATTATGCGAATGATGAAGATGTTGTTGTTAAACCTATGACATTTGATTGAAATGTGTCAATGATGAAAATATTGTTGTTAAACCCATGAAATTTGAATGAATTGTGTGAATGATGAAAATGTTGTTGTTAACCTATGAAATTTGATTGAATTGTGTGCATGATGAAAACATTGATGTTCAACCTATGAAATTTGATTGAATTGTGTGAATGATGAAAAATGTTGTTGTTAAACCCATGAAATTTGATTGAGTTGTGCGAATGATCAAGAAAATGTTGGTGTTAAACCTATGAAATTTGATTGACATGTGTGAATGATGCAAATGTTGTTGTTAAACCCATTAATTTGATTGAATTGTGTGAACGATAATGATGTTATGTCAAACCTATGAAATTTGATTGAATTGTGTGAATGGTGAAAATGTTGTTTTAAATCGATGAAATTTGATTGAATTGTGTGAATGATGAAAATGTTGTTATTAAACCTATGAAATTTGATCGAATTGTGTGAATGATGAAAACGTTGATGTTAACCTATGAAATTTGATTGAATTGTGGGAATGATGAAAAATGTTGTTGTTAAACCCATGAAATTTGACTGAGTTGTGTGAATGATGAAAACGTTGATGTTAAACCTATGAAATTTGATTGAATGGTGCGAATGATGAAGAAAATGTTGTTGTTAAACCTATGAAAGTGGATTGAATAATGTGAATGATGAAGATGTTGTTGTTAAACCTATGACATTTGATTGAATTGTGTGAATGATGAAAATGTTGTTGTTAAACCTATGAAATTTGATTGAGTTGTGCGAATGATCAATAAAATGTTGTTGTTAAACCTATGAAATTGATTGACATGTCTGAATGATGCAAATGTTGTTGTTAAACCCATTAAATTTGATTGAATTGTGTGAACGATATAATGATGTTATTGTCAAACCTATGAAATTTGATTGAATTGTGTGAATGGTGAAAATGTTGTTGTTAAATCGATGAAATTTGATTGAATTGTGTGAATGATGAAAATGTTGTTGTTAAACCTATGAAATTTGATTGAATTGTGTGAATGATGAAAACCTTGATGTTCAACCTATGAAATTTGATTGAATTGTGGGAATGATGAAAAGTGTTGTTGTTAAACCCATGAAATTTGACTGAGTTGTGTGAATGATGAAAACGTTGATGTTAAACTTATGAAATTTGATTGAATTATGTGAATGATGAAAATGTTGAAGTTAAACCTATGAAATTTGATTGAATGTGCGAATGATGAAGAAATGTTGTTGTTAAACCCATGAAATTTGATTGAATAATGTGAATGATGAAGATGTTGTTGCTAAACCTATGACATTTGATTGAATTGTGTGAATGATGAAATGTTGTTGTTAAACCTATGACATTTGATTGAAATGTGTGAATGATGAAAACGTTGATGTTAAACATATGAAATTTGATTGAATTATGCGAATGATGAAGATGTGTTGTTAAACCTATGACATTTGATTGAAATGTGTCAATGATGAAAATATTGTTGTTAAACCCATGCAATTTGAATGAATTGTGTGAATGATGAAAATGTTGTTGTTAAACCTATGAAATTTGATTGAATTGTGTGCATGATGAAAACATTGATGTTCAACCTATGAAATTTGATTGAATTGTGTGAATGATGAAAATGTTGTTGTTAAACCCATGAAATTTGATTGAGTTGTGCGAATGATGAAAAATGTTGTTGTTAAACCTATGAAATTTGATTGACATGTGTGAATGATGCAAATGTTGTTGTTAAACCATTAAATTTGATTGAATTGTGTGAACGATAATGATGTTATTGTCAAACCTATGAAATTTGATTGAATTGTGTGAATGGTGAAAATGTTGTTGTTAAACGATGAAATTTGATTGAATTGTGTGAATGATGAAAATGTTGTTATTAAACCTATGAAATTTGATCGAATTGTGTGAATGATGAAAACGTTGATGTTCAACCTATGAAATTTGATTGAATTGTGGGAATGATGAAAATGTTGTTGTTAAACCATGAAATTTGACTGAGTTGTGTGAATGATGAAAACGTTGATGTTAAACTTATGAAATTTGATTGAATTGTGTGAATGATGAAAATGTTGATGTTAAACCTATGAAATTTGATTGAATGGTGCGAATGATGAAGAAAATGTTGTTGTTAAACCTATGAAAGTGGATTGAATAATGTGAATGATGAAGATGTTGTTGTTAAACCTATGACATTTGATTGAATTGTGTGAATGATGAAAATGTGTTGTTAAACCTATGAAATTTGATTGAGTTGTGCGAATGATCAATAAAATGTTGTTGTTAAACCTATGAAATTTGATTGACATGTCTGAATGATGCAAATGTTGTTGTTAAACCCATTAAATTTGATTGAATTGTGGAACGATAATGATGTTATTGTCAAACCTATGAAATTTGATTGAATTCTGTGAATGGTGAAAATGTTGTTGTTAAATCGATGAAATTTGATTGAATTGTGTGAATGATGAAAATGTTGTTGTTAAACCTATGAAATTTGATTGAATTGTGTGAATGATGAAAACTTGATGTTCAACCTATGAAATTTGATTGAATTGTGGGAATGATGAAAATGTTGTTGTTAAACCCATGAAATTGACTGAGTTGTGTGAATGATGAAAACGTTGATGTTAAACTTATGAAATTTGATTGAATTATGTGAATGATGAAAATGTTGAAGTTAAACCTATGAAATTTGATTGAATGGTGCGAATGATGAAGAAAATGTTGTTGTTAAAACCATGAAATTTGATTGAATAATGTGAATGATGAAGATGTTGTTGTTAAACCTATGACATTTGATTGAATTGTGTGAATGATGAAAAATGTTGTGTTAAACCTATGACATTTGATTGAAATGTGTGAATGATGAAAAGTTGATGTTAAAACATATGAAATTTGATTGAATTATGCGAATGATGAAGATGTTGTTGTTAAACCTATGACATTTGATTGAAATGTGTCAATGATGAAAATATTGTTGTTAAACCCTGAAATTTGATGAATTGTGTGAATGATGAAATGTGTTGTTAAACCTATGAAATTTGATTGAATTGTGTGCATGATGAAAACATTGATGTTCAACCTATGAAATTGATTGAATTGTGTGAATGATGAAAAATGTTGTTGTTAAACCCATGAAATTGATTGAGTTGTGCGAATGATCAAGAAAATGTTGGTGTTAAACCTATGAAATTTGATTGACATGTGTGAATGATGCAAATGTTGTGAAACCATTAAATTTGATTGAATTGTGTGAACGATAATGATGTTATTGTCAAACCTATGAAATTTGATTGAATTGTGTGAATGGTGAAAATGTTGTTGTTAAATCGATGAAATTTGATTGAATTGTGTGAATGATGAAAATGTTGTTATTAAACCTATGAAATTGATCGAATTGTGTGAATGATGAAAACGTTGATGTTCAACCTATGAAATTTGATTGAATTGTGGGAATGATGAAAATGTTGTTGTTAAACCCATGAAATTTGACTGAGTTGTGTGAATGATGAAAACGTTGATGTTAAACTTATGAAATTTGATTGAATTGTGTGAATGATGAAAATGTTGATGTTAAACCTATGAAATTGATTGAATGGTGCGAATGATGAGAAAATGTTTGTTAAACCTATGAAAGTGGATTGAATAATGTGAATGATGAAGATGTTGTTGCTAAACCTATGACATTTGATTGAATTGTGTGAATGATGAAAATGTTGTTGTTAAACCTATGAAATTTGATTGAGTTGTGCGAATGATCAATAAAATGTTGTTGTTAAACCTATGAAATTTGATTGAATGTCTGAATGATGCAAATGTTGTTGTTAAACCCATTAAATTTGATTGAATTGTGTGAACGATAATGATGTTATTGTCAAACCTATGAAATTTGATTGAATTCTGTGAATGGTGAAAATGTTGTTGTTAAATCGATGAAATTTGATTGAATTGTGTGAATGATGAAAATGTTGTTGTTAAACCTATGAAATTTGATTGAATTGTGTGAATGATGAAAACCTTGATGTTCAACCTATGAAATTTGATTGAATTGTGGGAATGATGAAAAGTGTTGTTGTTAAACCCATGAAATTTGACTGAGTTGTGTGAATGATGAAAACGTTGATGTTAAACTTATGAAATTTGATTGAATTATGTGAATGATGAAAATGTTGAAGTTAAACCTATGAAATTTGATTGAATGGTGCGAATGATGAAGAAAATGTTGTTGTTAAACCCATGAAATTTGATTGAATAATGTGAATGATGAAGATGTTGTTGCTAAACCTATGACATTTGATTGAATTGTGTGAATGATGAAAATGTGTTGTTAAACCTATGACATTTGATTGAAATGTGTGAATGATGAAAACGTTGATGTTAAACATATGAAATTTGATTGAATTATGCGAATGATGAAGATGTTGTTGTTAAACCTATGACATTTGATTGAAATGTGTCAATGATGAAAATATTGTGTGTTAAACCATGAAATTTGAATGAATTGTGTGAATGATGAAAATGTTGTTGTTAAACCTATGAAATTTGATTGAATTGTGTGCATGATGAAAACATTGATGTTCAACCTATGAAATTTGATTGAATTGTGTGAATGATGAAAATGTTGTTGTTAAACCCATGAAATTTGATTGAGTTGTGCGAATGATCAAGAAAATGTTGGTGTTAAACTATGAAATTTGATTGACATGTGTGAATGATGCAAATGTTGTTGTTAAACCCATTAAATTTGATTGAATTGTGTGAACGATAATGATGTTATTGTCAAACCTATGAAATTTGATTGAATTGTGTGAATGGTGAAAATGTTGTTGTTAAATCGATGAAATTTGATTGAATTGTGTGAATGATGAAATGTTGTTATTAAACCTATGAAATTTGATCGAATTGTGTGAATGATGAAAACGTTGATGTTCAACCTATGAAATTTGATTGAATTGTGGGAATGATGAAAAAGTTGTTGTTAAACCCATGAAATTTGACTGAGTTGTGTGAATGATGAAAACGTTGATGTTAAACTTATGAAATTTGATTGAATTGTGTGAATGATGAAAATGTTGATGTTAAACCAATGAAATTTGATTGAATGGTGCGAATGATGAAGAAAATGTTGTTGTTAAACCTATGAAAGTGGATTGAATAATGTGAATGATGAAGATGTTGTTGCTAAACCTATGAAATTTGATTGAATTGTGTGAATGATGAAAATGTTGTTGTTAAACCTATGACATTTGATTGAATTGTGTTAATGATGAAAACGTTGATGTTAAACATATGTAATTTGATTGAATTGTGCGAATGATGAAGATGTTGTTGTTAAAACTATGAAATTTGATTGAATTGTGTCAATGATGAAAATATTGTTGTTAAACCACGAAATTTGATTGAATTGTGCGAGTGATGAAAATGTTGTTGTTAAACCTATGAAATTTGATTGAATTGTGTGAATGATGGAAACTGTTGATGTTAAACCTATGAAATTTGATTGAATTGTGCGAATGATGCAATGTTGTTGTTAAACCCATGAAATTTGATTGAATTGTGTGAATGATGAAAACATTGATGTTAAACCTATGAAATTTAATTGAATTGTGTGAATCATGAAAAATGTTGTTGTTAAAACCATGATATTGATTGAATTGTGCGAATGATGAAAACGTTGAACTTAAACCTATGAAATTTGATTGAATTGTGTGAATGATGAAAATATTGATGTTAAACCCATGAAATTTGATTGAATTGTGCGAATGATGAAGAAAATGTTGTTGTTAAACCTATAAAATTTGATTGACATGTGTGAATGATGCAAATGTTGTTGTTAAACCCATCAAATTTGATTGAATTGTGTGAATGATAATGATGTTATTGTCAAACCTATGAAATTTGATTGAATTATGTGAATGATGAAAACGTTGATGTTAAACCTATGGAATTTAATTGAATTGTGTGAATGATGAAAATGTTGTTTAAACTATGAAATTTGATTGAATTGTGTGAATGATGAAAACATTGATGTTCAACCTATGAAATTTGATTGAATTGTGTGAATGATGAAAAATGTTGTTGTTAAACCCATGAAATTTGATTGAGTTGTGCGAATGATCAAGAAATGTGGTGTTAACCTATGAAATTTGATTGACATGTGTGAATGATGCAAATGTTGTTGTTAAACCCATTAAATTTGATTGAATTGTGTGAACGATAATGATGTTATTGTCAAACCTATGAAATTTGATTGAATTGTGTGAATGGTGAAAATGTTGTTGTTAATCGATGAAATTTGATTGAATTGTGTGAATGATGAAAATGTTGTTGTTAAACCTATGAAATTTGATTGAATTGTGTGAATGATGAAAAACGTTGATGTTCAACCTATGAAATTTGATTGAATTGTGGGAATGATGAAAAATGTTGTTGTTAAACCCATGAAATTTGACTGAGTTGTGTGAATGATGAAAACGTTGATGTTAAACTATGAAATTTGATTGAATTGTGTGAATGATGAAAATGTTGATGTTAAACCTATGAAATTTGATTGAATGGTGCGAATGATGAAGAAAATGTT